>NW_024470721.1:1097539-1155064 GCF_017639515.1 Carcharodon carcharias
GTGAGATTTTACAGTGCGGCACTTCATAGAATCTCGCAGCCCACAAAGAGTCTATTCGGCCCGTCGTGCCGGTGCTGGCTTTTTTGCAAGATCGATGCAATTAATCCCAAACTCCGCCCCCCCCCACCCCTGCTCTTTCTCCCCAACACCCTGTGAATTTTTCCCCTTCGAGTATTTCTCCAATTCCCCCCCCGCCTTTTGAACGTTCCTATTGAATCTGCTTCCACCGCCCTTTCAGGCAGCGCCTTCCAGATCACCACAATTCGCTGTGTCAGACACATTCTCCTCAACCTCCGGAAGGATGTTCATCCCTCAGCACTGACCCTCCGACAGTGCGGCGTTCCCTCAGTACTGACCCTCCGACAGTGCGGTGCTCCCTCAGTACTGACCCTCTCTGACAGTGCGGCTCTCCCTCAGCACTGACCCTCCGACAGTGCGGCGCTCCCTTAGCACTGACCCTCCGACAGTGCGGCGCTCCCTCAGCACTGACCCTCCGACAGTGCAGTACTCCCTCAGTACTGACCCTCCACCAGTGCGGCGCTCCCTCAGTACTGACCCTCCGACAGTGCGGCGCACCCTCATCACTGACCCTCCGACAGTGCGGCTCTCCCTCAGCACTGACCCTCTGACAGTGCGGCACTCCCTCAGCACTGACCCTCCGACAGTGCGGCTCTCCCTCAACATTGACCCTCCGACAGTGCGGAGCTCCCTCTGTATTGACCCTCCGACAGTGCGGCACTCCCTCAGCACTGACCCTCCGACAGTGCGGCGCTCCCTCAGCACTGACCCTCCGACAGTGCGGCGCTCCCTCAGTACTGACCCTCCGACAGTGCGGCGCACCCTCATCACTGACCCTCCGACAGTGCGGCGCTCCCTCAGCACTGACCCTCTGACAGTGCGGCGCTCCCTCAGCACTGACCCTCCGACAGTGCGGCGCTCCCTCAGCACTGACCCTCCGACAGTGCGGCTCTCCCTCAGCACTGACCCTCCCACAGTGCGGCGCTCCCTCAGCACTGACCCACCGACAGTGCGGCGCTCCCTCAGCACTGACCCACCGACAGTGCGGCTCTCCCTCAGCACTGACCCTCCGACAGTGCGGCTCTCCCTCAGTACTGACCCTCCTACAGTGCGGCACTCCCTCAGTACTAACCCCCCGACAGTGCGGTGCTCCCTCAGTACTGACCCTCCGACAGTGCGGCTCTCCCTCAGCACTGACCCTCCGACAGTGCGGCGCTCCCTCAGCGCTGACCCTCCGACAGTGCAGCACTCCCTCAGCGCTGACCCTCCGACAGTGCACGCTCCCTCAGCACTGACCCTTCGACAGTGCGGCACTCCCTCAGCATTGACCCTCCGACAGTGCGGCACTCCCTCAGCACTGATCCTCCGACAGTGCACGCTCCCTCAGCACTGACCCTCCGACAGTGCGGCGCTCACTCAGCACTGACCCTCCGACAGTGCGGCACTCCCTCAGCACTGACCCTCCGACAGTGCGGCTATACAGTTAATGACCCTCAGTCGTGCTCCGTGTGTATTACAGAGCCCAGGATTTCAGTGATAATGCTTAGAGTGAGCATAATCCATCGACAGGTCTCTCAAGCCCTTGTACCCTTTGTCTCTTTCCCAGCCCAACTCCTACAGTACACTGGGAACGGTTGGACGGGAACTTCCCTCCAGAGAGGATCAGCTACGAAAGCTTCAACAAGACTCTGAAGATCAGTGATGTGACTGAGGATGATGATGGCGAGTATCGGTGTACAGTGAAGAACAGTCAGGGCCAAGTGAAACACACCTACAGTGTGTCTGTCGAGGGTAGGTCTGCTGTTTACTGCCTGACCCCAATACCCAGTTCAACCCCTCTCTGTAATCAGCACCAGCAGCAAATGACAGTGCCACTTCTGTCAAATAGGAACAGGAGGAGGCCATTCTGCCCCTCTCAAGCCTGTTACACAGGAACAGGAGGAGGCCATTCAGCCCCTCTCGAGCCTGTCACACAGGAACAGGAGGAGGCCGTACAGCCCCTCCCAAGCCTGTTACACAGGAACAGGAGGACTATTGTTCCGATTGCCGGCGAGCAGTTGTGATGCTGACACTCCAGTGGGCCAGTAAACCGCTGGTGACTACCCGAGTCCTGGCCTCTCCGACATGTGGAAACATCATCTCCACGTCGACCCTATCAAAGTCCTTTCATCACTTCAAAGAGTTCGATCTGGCTGTCCGAGTAGCCTTCTCTTTTCTAGAGAAGAGAGTTCCAGGCTGTCCAATCTTTCCAGATAGAAACATAGAAACTAGGAGCAGGAGGAGGCCATTCAGCCCTTCGATCCTGCTCCGCCAGACATTATGATCATGGCTGATCATCCAACTCAACAGCCTAGCTTCCGCTGTCTCCCCATACGCTTTGATCCCTTTAACCCCAAGAGCTATGTCTAACCCCTTCTTGAAAATATACAATGTTTTGGCTTCAACTACTTTCTGTGCTCTGATAGTTAGAACCACTCCCATCCTGTCTCGACAGCTGCTCCTTACTGGGTTAAGAAGCCGCAGGATGGGATATACAGCCCAGGAGAGACCGTGCGCCTGGATTGTGACATTGATGCAAAGCCAAAAGCAGAAATTCGCTGGAAAGTGAACGGGGTGTTGCTGAGCGGTGAGTGCCAGTGAACAGGGAGCTGCTGAGTGGTGAGTGCCAGTGAACAGGGCGTTGCTGAGTGGTGAGTGCCAGTGAACAGGGAGCTGCTGAGTGGTGAGTGCCAGTGAACAGGGCGTTGCTGAGTGGTGAGTGCCAGTGAACAGGGCGTTGCTGAGTGGTGAGTGCCAGTGAACAGGGAGTTGCTGAGCGGTGAGTGCCAGTGAACAGGGCACTGCTGAGCGGTGAGTGCCAGTGAACAGGGAGCTGCTGAGTGGTGAGTGCCAGTGAACAGGGCACTGCTGAGCGGTGAGTGCCAGGGAACAGGGAACTGCTGAGCGGTGAGTGCCAGAGAACAGGACACTGCTGAGTGGTGAGTGCCCGTGAATGAGGCACTGCTGAGTGGTGAGTGCCAGTGAACAGGGAGCTGCTGAGCGGTGAGTGCCAGTGAACAGGGCACTGCTGAGCGGTGAGTGCCAGTGAACAGGGCACTGCTGAGTGGTGATTCCCAGTGAACAGGGAGTTGCTGAGCGGTGAGTGCCAGTGAACAGGGAGCTGCTGAGTGGTGAGTGCCAGTGAACAGGGAGTTGCTGAGCGGTGAGTGCCAGTGAACAGGGAGCTGCTGAGTGGTGAGTGCCAGTGAACAGGACGCTGCTGAGTGGTGAGTGCCAGTAAACAGGGAGCTGCTAAGCGGTGAGCGCCAGTGAACAGGGCGCTGCTGAGCGGTGAGTGCCAGTGAATGAGGCGCTGCTGAGTGGTGAGTGCCAGTGAATGAGGTGCTGCTGAGTGGTGAGTGCCAGTGAACAGGGAGCTGCTGAGCGGTGAGTGCCAGTGAACAGGGAGCTGCTGAGCGGTGAGTGCCAGTGAACAGGGCACTGCTGAGTGGTGAGTGCCAGTGAATGAGGCGCTGCTGAGTGGTGAGTGCCAGTGAACAGGGAGCTGCTGAGCGGTGAGTGCCAGTGAACAGGGCACTGCTGAGTGGTGAGTGCCAGTGAACAGGACACTGCTGAGCGGTGAGTGCCAGTGAACAGGGAGCTGCTGAGTGGTGAGTGCCAGTGAACAGGACACTGCTGAGCGGTGAGTGCCAGTGACTGCGGCGTTGCGGAGCGGTGAGTGCCAGTGAGTGGGTCGCTGCTGAGCGGTGAGTGCAGTGAACAGGACGCTGCTGAGTGGTGAGTGCCAGTAAACAGGGAGCTGCTAAGCGGTGAGTGCCAGTGAACAGGACGCTGCTGAGCGGTGAGTGCCAGTGAACAGGGCACTGCTGAGCGGTGAGTGCCAGTGAACAGGGAGCTGCTGAGCGGTGAGTGCCAGTGAACAGGGCACTGCTGAGCGGTGAGTGCCAGTGAACAGGGCACTGCTGAGTGGTGAGTGCCAGTGAACAGGGAGCTGCTGAGTGGTGAGTGCCAGTGAACAGGGAGCTGCTGAGCGGTGAGTGCCAGTGAACAGGGCACTGCTGAGCGGTGAGTGCCAGTGAACAGGGCACTGCTGAGCGGTGAGTGCCAGTGAACAGGACACTGCTGAGCGGTGAGTGCCAGTGAATGAGGCGCTGCTGAGTGGTGAGTGCCAGTGAACAGGGAGCTGCTGAGTGGTGAGTGCCAGTGAACAGGGCACTGCTGAGCGGTGAGTGCCAGTGAACAGGGCACTGCTGAGCGGTGAGTGCCAGTGAACAGGACACTGCTGAGTGGTGAGTGCCAGTGAACAGGGAGCTGCTGAGTGGTGAGTGCCAGTGAATGAGGCACTGCTGAGTGGTGAGTGCCAGTGAACAGGGAGCTGCTGAGCGGTGAGTGCCAGTGAACAGGGCCCTGCTGAGCGGTGAGTGCCAGTGAACAGGGCTCTGCTGAGTGGTGATTCCCAGTGAACAGGGAGCTGCTGAGTGGTGAGTGCCAGTGAACAGGGAGCTGCTGAGTGGTGAGTGCCAGTGAACAGGGAGCTGCTGAGCGGTGAGTGCCAGCGAACAGGGAGCTGCTGAGTGGTGAGTGCCAGTGAACAGGACGCTGCTGAGTGGTGAGTGCCAGTAAACAGGGAGCTGCTAAGCGGTGAGCGCCAGTGAACAGGGCGCTGCTGAGCGGTGAGTGCCAGTGAATGAGGCGCTGCTGAGTGGTGAGTGCCAGTGAATGAGGTGCTGCTGAGTGGTGAGTGCCAGTGAACAGGGAGCTGCTGAGCGGTGAGTGCCAGTGAACAGGGAGCTGCTGAGCAGTGAGTGCCAGTGAACAGGGCACTGCTGAGTGGTGAGTGCCAGTGAATGAGGCGCTGCTGAGTGGTGAGTGCCAGTGAACAGGGAGCTGCTGAGCGGTGAGTGCCAGTGAACAGGGCACTGCTGAGTGGTGAGTGCCAGTGAACAGGACACTGCTGAGCGGTGAGTGCCAGTGAACAGGGAGCTGCTGAGTGGTGAGTGCCAGTGAACAGGACACTGCTGAGCGGTGAGTGCCAGTGACTGCGGCGTTGCTGAGCGGTGAGTGCCAGTGAGTGGGTCGCTGCTGAGCGGTGAGTGCAGTGAACAGGACGCTGCTGAGTGGTGAGTGCCAGTAAACAGGGAGCTGCTAAGCGGTGAGTGCCAGTGAACTGGGCACTGCTGAGCAGTGAGTGCCAGTGAACCGGGAGCTGCTGAGTGGTGGGTGCCAGTGAACAGGGAGTTGCTGAGCGGTGAGTGCCAGTGAACAGGGAGTTGCTGAGCGGTGAGTGCCAGTGAACAGGGCACTGCTGAGCGGTGAGTGCCAGTGAGCAGGGAGCTGCTGAGCGGTGAGTGCCAGTGAACAGGGAGCTGCTGAGCGGTGAGTGCCAGTGAATGAGGCGTTGCTGAGTTGTGAGAGCCAGTGAACAGGGCACTGCTGAGCGGTGAGTGCCAGTGAACAGGACACTGCTGAGCGGTGAGTGCCAGTGAACAGGGAGCTGCTGAGTGGTGAGTGCCAGTGAACAGGACACTGCTGAGCGGTGAGTGCCAGTGAATGGGTCGCTGCTGAGCGGTGAGTGCCAGTGAACAGGACGCTGCTGAGTGGTGAGTGACAGTAAACAGGGAGCTGCTAAGCGGTGAGTGCCAGTGAACAGGACGCTGCTGAGCGGTGAGTGCCAGTGAACAGGGCACTGCTGAGTGGTGAGTGCCAGTAAACAGGGAGCTGCTAAGCGGTGAGTGCCAGTGAACAGGGCGCTGCTGAGTTGTGAGAGCCAGTGAACAGGGCACTGCTGAGCGGTGAGTGCCAGTGAACAGGGCACTGCTGAGCGGTGAGTGCCAGTGAACAGGGAGCTGCTGAGCGGTGAGTGCCAGTGAACAGGGCACTGCTGAGTGGTGAGTGCCAGTGAACAGGACACTGCTGAGCGGTGAGTGCCAGTGAACAGGGAGCTGCTGAGTGGTGAGTGCCAGTGAACAGGACGCTGCTGAGCGGTGAGTGCCAGTGACTGCGGCGTTGCTGAGCGGTGAGTGCCAGTGAATGGGTCGCTGCTGAGGGGTGAGTGCCAGTGAACAGGGAGCTGCTGAGCTGTGAGTGCCAGTGAGCAGGGAGTTGCTGAGCGGTGAGTGCCAGTGAACAGGGAGCTGCTGAGCGGTGAGTGCCAGTGTACAGGGAGTTGCTGAGCGGTGAGTGCTAGTGAACAGCGTGTTGCTGAGTGGTGAGTGCCAGTGAACAGGGCACTGCTGAGCGGTGAGTGCCAGTGAACAGGGCACTGCTGAGCGGTGAGTGCCAGTGAACAGGGCACAGCTGAGCAGTGAGTGCCAGTGAACAGGGCACTGCTGAGCGGTGATTGCCAGTGAACAGGGCACTGCTGAGCGGTGAGTGCCAGTGAACATGTCACTGCTGAGCGGTGGGTGCCAGGGATCAGGGAGCTGCTGAGCGGAGAGTGCCAGTAAACAGGGCACTGCTGAGCGGTGAGTGCCAGTGAACAGGGCACTGCTGAGCGGTGGGTGCCAGTGAACAGAGAGTTGCTGAGAGGTGAGTGCCAGTGAACAGGGAGCTGCTGAGCGGTGAGTGCCAGTGAACAGGGCACTGCTGAGCGGTGAGTGCCAGTGAGCAGGGAGTTGCTGAGCGGTAAGTGCCAGTGAACAGGGCACTGCTGAGCGGTGAGTGCCAGTGAACAGGGCACTGCTAAGCGGTGAGTGCCAGTGAGCAGGGAGCTGCTGAGCGATGAGTGCCAGTGAGCAGGGAGCTGCTGAGCGGTGAGTGCCAGTGAGCAGGGAGTTGCTGAGCGGTGAGTGCCAGTGAGCAGGGATTTGCTGAGCGGTGAGTGCCAGTGAATGAGACGTTGCTGAGCGGTGAGTGCCAGTGAGCAGGGAGCTGCTAAGCGATGAGTGCCAGTGAACAGGGAGCTGCTGAGCGGTGAGTGCCAGTGAATGGGTCACTGCTGAGTGGTGAGTGCCAGTGAACAGGGCGTTGCTGAGTGGTGAGTGCCAGTGAATGGGTCACTGCTGAGCGATGAGTGCCAGTGAACAGGGCACTGCTGAGCGGTGAGTGCCAGTGAACAGGACACTGCTGATCGGTGAGTGCCAGTGAATGAGGCGTTGCTGAGCGGTGAGTGCCAGTGAATGGGTCGCTACTGAGCGGTGAGTGCCAGTGAACATGGAGCTGCTGAGCGGTGAGTGCCAGTGAACAGGGCACTGCTGAGAGGTGAGTGCCAGTGAAGAGGGCACTGCTAAGTGGTAAGTGCCAGTGAACAGGGAGCTGCTGAGTGGTGAGTGCCAGTGAACAGGACACTGCTGAGCGGTGAGTGCCAGTGAACAGGGCACTGCTGAGAGGTGAGTGCCAGTGAACAGGGAGCTGCTGAGCGGTGAGTGCCAGTGAACAGGGCACTGCTGAGTGGTGAGTGCCAGTGAACAGGACACTGCTGAGCGGTGAGTGACAGTAAACAGGGAGCTGCTAAGCGGTGAGTGCCAGTGAACAGGAAGCTGCTGAGCGGTGAGTGCCAGTGAACAGGGAGCTGCTGAGCGGTGAGTGCCAGTGAACAGGGCACTGCTGAGCGGTGAGTGCCAGTGAACAGGGCACTGCTAAGTGGTGAGTGCCAGTGAACAGGGACCTGCTGAGTGGTGAGTGCCAGTGAACAGGGAGCTGCTGAGCGGTGAGTGCAAGTGAACAGGGCACTGCTGAGAGGTGAGTGCCAGTGAACAGGGAGCTGCTGAGCGGTGAGTGCCAGTGAACAGGGCACTGCTGAGCGGTGAGTGCCAGTGAGCAGGGAGTTGCTGAGCGGTAAGTGCCAGTGAACAGGGCACTGCTGAGCGGTGAGTGCCAGTGAACAGGGAGCTGCTTAGCGGTGAGTGCCAGTGAGCAGGGAGCTGCTGAGCGATGAGTGCCAGTGAGCAGGGAGCTGCTGAGTGGTAAGTGCCAGTGAGCAGGGAGCTGCTGAGCGGTGAGTGCCAGTGAGCAGGGAGTTGCTGAGCGGTGAGTGCCAGTGAGCAGGGAGCTGCTAAGCGGAGAGTGCCAGTGAACAGGGAGCTGCTGAGCGGTGAGTGCCAGTGAATGGGTCACTGCTGAGTGGTGAGTGCCAGTGAACAGGGCGTTGCTGAGTGGTGAGTGCCAGTGAATGGGTTACTGTTGAGCGATGAGTGCCAGTGAACAGGACACTGCTGATCGGTGAGTGCCAGTGAATGAGGCGTTGCTGAGCGGTGAGTGCCAGTGAATGGGTCGCTGCTGAGCGGTGAGTGCCAGTGAACAGGGAGCTGCTGAGCGGCGAGTGCCAGTGAACAGGGCACTGCTGAGAGGTGAGTGCCAGTGAAGAGGGCACTGCTAAGTGGTGAGTGCCAGTGAACAGGGAGCTGCTGAGTGGTGAGTGCCAGTGAACAGGACACTGCTGAGCGGTGAGGGCCAGTGAACAGGGAGCTGCTGAGTGGTGAGTGCCAGTGAACAGGACACTGGTGAGCGGTGAGTGCCAGTGAATGAGGCGTTGCTGAGCGGTGAGTGCCAGTGAATGGGTCGCTGCTGAGCGGTGAGTGCCAGTGAACAGGACGCTGCTGAGTGGTGAGTGCCAGTAAACAGGGAGCTGCTAAGCGGTGAGCGCCAGTGAACAGGGCGCTGCTGAGCGGTGAGTGCCAGTGAATGAGACGCTGCTGAGTGGTGAGTGCCAGTGAATGAGGTGCTGCTGAGTTGTGAGTGCCAGTGAACAGGGAGCTGCTGAGCGGTGAGTGCCAGTGAACAGGGCACTGCTGAGTGGTGAGTGCCAGTGAATGAGGCGCTGCTGAGTGGTGAGTACCAGTGAACAGGGAGCTGCTGAGCGGTGAGTGCCAGTGAACAGGGCACTGCTGAGTGGTGAGTGCCAGTGAACAGGACACTGCTGAGCGGTGAGTGCCAGTGAACAGGGAGCTGCTGAGTGGTGAGTGCCAGTGAACAGGACACTGCTGAGCGGTGAGTGCCAGTGAATGGGTCGCTGCTGAGCGGTGAGTGCCAGTGAACAGGGAGCTGCTGAGCGGTGAGTGCCAGTGAACAGGGCACTGCTGAGAGGTGAGTGCCAGTGAAGAGGGCATTGCTAAGTGGTGAGTGCCAGTGAACAGGACACTGCTGAGCGGTGAGGGCCAGTGAACAGGGAGCTGCTGAGTGGTGAGTGCCAGTGAACAGGACACTGGTGAGCGGTGAGTGCCAGTGAATGAGGCGTTGCTGAGCGGTGAGTGCCAGTGAATGGGTCGCTGCTGAGCGGTGAGTGCCAGTGAACAGGACGCTGCTGAGTGGTGAGTGCCAGTAAACAGGGAGCTGCTAAGCGGTGAGCGCCAGTGAACAGGGCGCTGCTGAGCGGTGAGTGCCAGTGAATGAGACGCTGCTGAGTGGTGAGTGCCAGTGAATGAGGTGCTGCTGAGTTGTGAGTGCCAGTGAACAGGGAGCTGCTGAGCGGTGAGTGCCAGTGAACAGGGCACTGCTGAGTGGTGAGTGCCAGTGAATGAGGCGCTGCTGAGTGGTGAGTACCAGTGAACAGGGAGCTGCTGAGCGGTGAGTGCCAGTGAACAGGGCACTGCTGAGTGGTGAGTGCCAGTGAACAGGACACTGCTGAGCGGAGAGTGCCAGTGAACAGGGAGCTGCTGAGTGGTGAGTGCCAGTGAACAGGACACTGCTGAGCGGTGAGTGCCAGTGAATGGGTCGCTGCTGAGCGGTGAGTGCCAGTGAACAGGACGCTGCTGAATGGTGAGTGACAGTAAACAGGGAGCTGCTAAGCGGTGAGTGCCAGTGAACAGGACGCTGCTGAGTGGTGAGTGCCAGTGAATGAGGCACTGCTGAGCGGTGAGTGCCAGTGAACAGGGAGCTGCTGAGCGGTGAGTGCCAGTGAACAGGGAGCTGCTGAGCGGTGAGTGCCAGTGAACAGGGCATTGCTGAGCGGTGAGTGCCAGTGAACAGGGCACTGCTGAGTGGTGAGTGCCAGTGAACAGGACACTGCTGAGCGGTGAGTGCCAGTGAACAGGGAGCTGCTGAGTGGTGAGTGCCAGTGAACAGGACACTGCTGAGCGGTGAGTGACAGTGAACAGGGCACTGCTGAGCGGTGAGTGCCAGTGAGCAGGGAGTTGCTATGCGGTGAGTGCCAGTGAACACGGAGCTGCTGAGCGGTGAGTGCCACTGAATGTGTCACTGCTGAGTGGTGAGTGCCAGTGAACAGGGCGCTGCTGAGTGGTGAGTGCCAGTGAATTGGTCACTGCTGAGCGATGAGTGCCAGTGAATGGGTCACTGCTGAGCGGTGAGTGCCAGTGAATGAGGTGCTGCTGAGAAGTGAGTGCCAGTGAATGGGTGACTGCTGAGCGGTGAGTGCCAGTGAACAGGTCGCTGCTGAGCGGTGAGTGCCAGTGAACAGGGAGCTGCTGAGAGGTGAGTGCCAGTGAACAGGTCGCTGCTGAGCGGTGAGTGCCAGTGAACAGGGAGCTGCTGAGAAGTGAGTGCCAGTGAATGGGTGACTGCTGAGCGGTGAGTGCCAGTGAACAGGTCGCTGCTGAGCGGTGAGTGCCAGTGACTGCGGTGTTGCTGAGCGCTGAGTGCCAGTGAATGGTTCGCTGCTGAGGGGAGAGTGCCAGTGAACAGGGAGCTGCTGAGCTGTGAGTGCCAGTGAGCAGGGAGCTGCTGAGCGGTGAGTGCCAGTGAACAGGGAGCTGCTGAGCGGTGAGTGCCAGTGAACAGGTCGCTGCTGAGCTGTGAGTGCCAGTGAGCAGGGAGCTGCTGAGCGGTGAGTGCCAGTGAATGAGGCATTGCTGAGTTGTGAGAGCCAGTGAACAGGGCACTGCTGAGCGGTGAGTGCCAGTGAACAGGGCACTGCTGAGCGGTGAGTGCCAGTGAACAGGGAGCTGCTGAGCGGTGAGTGCCAGTGAATGGGTCACTGCTGAGTGGTGAGTGCCAGTGAACAGGCCGTTGCTGAGTGGTGAGTGCCAGTGAATGGGTCACTGCTGAGCGATGAGTGCCAGTGAACAGGGCACTGCTGAGCGGTGAGTGCCAGTGAACAGGACACTGCTGATCGGTGAGTGCCAGTGAATGTGGCGTTGCTGAGCGGTGAGTGCCAGTGAATGGGTCGCTGCTGAGCGGTGAGTGCCAGTGAACAGGGAGCTGCTGAGCGGTGAGTGCCATGAACAGGGCACTGCTGAGAGGTAAGTGCCAGTGAAGAGGGCACTGCTAAGTGGTGAGTGCCAGTGAACAGGACACTGCTGAGCGGTGAGTGCCAGTGAGCAGGGAGTTGCTGAGCGGTGAGTGCCAGTGAGCAGGGATTTGCTGAGCGGTGAGTGCCAGTGAATGAGACGTTGCTGAGCAGTGAGTGCCAGTGAGCAGGGAGCTGCTAAGCGGTGAGTGGCAGTGAACAGGGCACTGCTGAGCGTTGGGTGCCAGGGATCAGGGAGCTGCTGAGCGGTGAGTGCCAGTAAACAGGGCACTGCTGAGCGGTGAGTGCCAGTGAACAGGGCACTGCTGAGCGGTGGGTGCCAGTGAACAGTGAGTTGCTGAGTGGTGAGTGCCAGTGAACAGGGAGCTGCTGAGCGGTGAGTGCCAGTGAACAGGGCACTGCTGAGCGGTGAGTGCCAGTGAGCAGGGAGTTGCTAAGCGGTGAGTGCCAGTGAACAGGGAGCTGCTGAGCGGTGAGTGCCACTGAATGGGTCACTGCTGAGTGGTGCGTGCCAGTGAACAGGGCGTTGCTGAGTGGTGAGTGCCAGTGAATGGGTCACTGCTGAGCGGTGAGTGCCAGTGAATGGGTCACTGCTGAGCGGTGTGTGCCAGTGAATGAGGTGCTGCTGAGCAGTGAGTGCCAGTGAATGGGTCGCTGCTGAGCGGTGAGTGCCAGTGAACAGGTCGCTGCTGAGCGGTGAGTGCCAGTGAACAGGGAGCTGCTGAGATGTGAGTGCCAGTGAACAGGACGCTGCTGAGCGGTGAGTGCCAGTGAATGAGGTGTTGCTGAGTTGTGAGATCCAGTGAACAGGGCACTGCTGAGCGGTGAGTGCCAGTGAACAGGGCACTGCTGAGCGGTGAGTGCCAGTGAACAGGGCACTGCTGAGCGGTGAGTGCCAGTGAACAGGGCACTGCTGAGTGGTGAGTGCCAGTGAACAGGACACTGCTGAGCGGTGAGTGCCAGTGAACAGGGAGCTGCTGAGTGGTGAGTGCCAGTGAACAGGACACTGCTGAGCGGTGAGTGACAGTGAACAGGGCACTGCTGAGCGGTGAGTGCCAGTGAGCAGGGAGTTGCTATGCGGTGAGTGCCAGTGAACAGGGAGCTCCTGAGCGGTGAGTGCCACTGAATGTGTCACTGCTGAGCGGTGAGTGCTAGTGAACAGAGAGTTGCTGAGAGGTGAGTGCCAGTGAACAGGGAGCTGCTGAGCGGTGAGTACCAGTGTACAGGGCACTGCTGAGCGGTGAGTGCCAGTGAGCAGGGAGTTGCTGAGCGGTAAGTGCCAGTGAACAGGGCACTGCTGAGCGGTGAGTGCCAGTGAACAGGGAGCTGCTGAGCGGTGAGTGCCAGTGAGCAGGGAGCTGCTGAGCGATGAGTGCCAGTGAGCAGGGAGCTGCTGAGCGGTGAGTGCCAGTGATCAGGGAGCTGCTGAGCGGTGAGTGCCAGTGAGCAGGGAGTTGCTATGCGGTGAGTGCCAGTGAACAGGGAGCTGCTGAGCGGTGAGTGCCACTGAATGTATCACTGCTGAGTGGTGAGTGCCAGTGAACAGTGCGCTGCTGAGTGGTGAGTGCCAGTGAATGGGTCACTGCTGAGCGGTGAGTGCCAGTGAATGAGGTGCTGCTGAGAAGTGAGTGCCAGTGAATGGGTGACTGCTGAGCGGTGAGTGCCAGTGAACAGGTCGCTGCTGAGCGGTGAGTGCCAGTGAACAGGGAGCTGCTGAGAGGTGAGTGCCAGTGAACAGGATGCTGCTGAGCGGTGAGTGCCAGTGACTGCGGTGTTGCTGAGCGGTGAGTGCCAGTGAATGGTTCGCCGCTGAGGGGAGAGTGCCAGTGAACAGGGAGCTGCTGAGCTGTGAGTGCCAGTGAGCAGGGAGCTGCTGAGCGGTGAGTGCCAGTGAACAGGGAGCTGCTGAGCGGTGAGTGCCAGTGTACAGGGAGTTGCTGAGCGGTGAGTGCTAGTGAACAGGGTGTTGCTGAGTGGTGAGTGCCAGTGAACAGGGCGCTGCTGAGCGGTGAGTGCCAGTGAACAGTGCACTGCTGAGCGGTGATTGCCAGTGAACAGGGCACTGCTGAGCGGTGATTGCCAGTGAATGAGGCGCTGCTGAGTGGTGAGTGCCAGTGAACAGGGAGCTGATGAGCGGTGAGTGCCGGTGAACAGGGCGCTGCTGAGAGGTGAGTGCCAGTGAACAGGGCACTGCTGAGCGGTGAGTGCCAGTGAACAGGGCACTGCTGCGCGGTGAGTGCCAGTGAACAGTGCACTGCTGAGCGGTGAGTGCCAGTGAACAGGGCACTGCTGAGCGGTGAGTGCCAGTGAACAGGGCACTGCTGCGCGGTGAGTGCCAGTGAACAGTGCACTGCTGAGCGGTGAGTGCCAGTGAACAGGTCGCTGCTGAGCGGTGAGTGCCAGTGAACAGGTCGCTGCTGAGCTGTGAGTGCCAGTGAGCAGGGAGCTGCTGAGCGGTGAGTGCCAGTGAATGAGGCGTTGCTGAGTTGTGAGAGCCAGTGAACAGGGCACTGCTGAGCGGTGAGTGCCAGTGAACAGGGCACTGCTGAGCGGTGAGTGCCAGTGAACAGGGAGCTGCTGAGCGGTGAGTGCCAGTGAATGGGTCACTGCTGAGTGGTGAGTGCCAGTGAACAGGCCGTTGCTGAGTGGTGAGTGCCAGTGAATGGGTCACTGCTGAGCGATGAGTGCCAGTGAACAGGGCACTGCTGAGCGGTGAGTGCCAGTGAACAGGACACTGCTGATCGGTGAGTGCCAGTGAATGAGGCGTTGCTGAGCGGTGAGTGCCAGTGAATGGGTCGCTGCTGAGCGGTGAGTGCCAGTGAACAGGGAGCTGCTGAGCGGTGAGTGCCATGAACAGGGCACTGCTGAGAGGTAAGTGCCAGTGAAGAGGGCACTGCTAAGTGGTGAGTGCCAGTGAACAGGACACTGCTGAGCGGTGAGTGCCAGTGAGCAGGGAGTTGCTGAGCGGTGAGTGCCAGTGAGCAGGGATTTGCTGAGCGGTGAGTGCCAGTGAATGAGACGTTGCTGAGCAGTGAGTGCCAGTGAGCAGGGAGCTGCTAAGCGGTGAGTGGCAGTGAACAGGGCACTGCTGAGCGTTGGGTGCCAGGGATCAGGGAGCTGCTGAGCGGTGAGTGCCAGTAAACAGGGCACTGCTGAGCGGTGAGTGCCAGTGAACAGGGCACTGCTGAGCGGTGGGTGCCAGTGAACAGTGAGTTGCTGAGTGGTGAGTGCCAGTGAACAGGGAGCTGCTGAGCGGTGAGTGCCAGTGAACAGGGCACTGCTGAGCGGTGAGTGCCAGTGAGCAGGGAGTTGCTAAGCGGTGAGTGCCAGTGAACAGGGAGCTGCTGAGCGGTGAGTGCCACTGAATGGGTCACTGCTGAGTGGTGCGTGCCAGTGAACAGGGCGTTGCTGAGTGGTGAGTGCCAGTGAATGGGTCACTGCTGAGCGGTGAGTGCCAGTGAATGGGTCACTGCTGAGCGGTGTGTGCCAGTGAATGAGGTGCTGCTGAGCAGTGAGTGCCAGTGAATGGGTCGCTGCTGAGCGGTGAGTGCCAGTGAACAGGTCGCTGCTGAGCGGTGGGTGCCAGTGAACAGTGAGTTGCTGAGTGGTGAGTGCCAGTGAACAGGGAGCTGCTGAGCGGTGAGTGCCAGTGAACAGGGCACTGCTGAGCGGTGAGTGCCAGTGAGCAGGGAGTTGCTAAGCGGTGAGTGCCAGTGAACAGGGAGCTGCTGAGCGGTGAGTGCCACTGAATGGGTCACTGCTGAGTGGTGCATGCCAGTGAACAGGGCGTTGCTGAGTGGTGAGTGCCAGTGAATGGGTCACTGCTGAGCGGTGAGTGCCAGTGAATGGGTCACTGCTGAGCGGTGTGTGCCAGTGAATGAGGTGCTGCTGAGCAGTGAGTGCCAGTGAATGGGTCGCTGCTGAGCGGTGAGTGCCAGTGAACAGGTCGCTGCTGAGCGGTGAGTGCCAGTGAACAGGGAGCTGCTGAGATGTGAGTGCCAGTGAACAGGACGCTGCTGAGCGGTGAGTGCCAGTGAATGTGGTGTTGCTGAGTTGTGAGATCCAGTGAACAGGGCACTGCTGAGCGGTGAGTGCCAGTGAACAGGGAGCTGCTGAGTGGTGAGTGCCAGTGAACAGGACACTGCTGAGCGGTGAGTGCCAGTGACTGCGGCGTTGCTGAGCGGTGAGTGCCAGTGAATGGGTCGCTGCTGAGGGGTGAGTGCCAGTGAACAGGGAGCTGCTGAGCTGTGAGTGCCAGTGAGAAGGGATTTGCTGAGCGGTGAGTGCCAGTGAACAGGGAGCTGCTGAGCGGTGAGTGCCAGTGAACAGGGAGTTGCTGAGCGGTGAGTGCTAGTGAACAGGGAGTTGCTGAGCGGTGAGTGCTAGTGAACAGAGAGTTGCTGAGAGGTGAGTGCCAGTGAACAGGGAGCTGCTGAGCGGTGAGTACCAGTGTACAGGGCACTGCTGAGCGGTGAGTGCCAGTGAGCAGGGAGTTGCTGAGCGGTAAGTGCCAGTGAACAGGGCACTGCTGAGCGGTGAGTGCCAGTGAACAGGGAGCTGCTGATCGATGAGTGCCAGTGAGCAGGGAGCTGCTGAGCGATGAGTGCCAGTGAGCAGGGAGCTGCTGAGCGGTGAGTGCCAGTGAGCAGGGAGCTGCTGAGCGGTGAGTGCCAGTGAGCAGGGAGTTGCTGAGCGGTGAGTGCCAGTGAGCAGCGATTTGCTGAGCGGTGAGTGCCAGTGAATGAGACGTTGCTGAGCGGTGAGTGCCAGTGAGCAGGGAGCTGCTAAGCGGTGAGTGCCAGTGAACAGGGAGCTGCTGAGCGGTGAGTGCCAGTGAGCAGGGAGTTGCTGAGCGGTGAGTGCCAGTGAGCAGGGATTTGCTGAGCGGTGAGTGCCAGTGAATGAGACGTTGCTGAGCAGTGAGTGCCAGTGAGCAGGGAGCTGCTAAGCGGTGAGTGCCAGTGAACAGGGAGCTGCTGAGCGGTGAGTGCCAGTGAATGAGGCGTTGCTGAGCGGTGAGTGCCAGTGAATGGGTCGCTGCTGAGCGGTGAGTGCCAGTGAACAGGGAGCTGCTGAGCGGTGAGTGCCAGTGAACAGGGCACTGCTGAGAGGTGAGTGCCAGTGAAGAGGGCACTGCTAAGTGGTGAGTGCCAGTGAACAGGACACTGCTGAGCGGTGAGGGCCAGTGAACAGGGAGCTGCTGAGTGGTGAGTGCCAGTGAACAGGACACTGGTGAGCGGTGAGTGCCAGTGAATGAGGCGTTGCTGAGCGGTGAGTGCCAGTGAATGGGTCGCTGCTGAGCGGTGAGTGCCAGTGAACAGGACGCTGCTGAGTGGTGAGTGCCAGTAAACAGGGAGCTGCTAAGCGGTGAGCGCCAGTGAACAGGGCGCTGCTGAGCGGTGAGTGCCAGTGAATGAGACGCTGCTGAGTGGTGAGTGCCAGTGAATGAGGTGCTGCTGAGTTGTGGGTGCCAGTGAACAGGGAGCTGCTGAGCGGTGAGTGCCAGTGAACAGGGCACTGCTGAGTGGTGAGTGCCAGTGAATGAGGCGCTGCTGAGTGGTGAGTGCCAGTGAACAGGGGGCTGCTGAGCGGTGAGTGCCAGTGAACAGGGCACTGCTGAGTGGTGAGTGCCAGTGAACAGGACACTGCTGAGCGGTGAGTGCCAGTGAACAGGGAGCTGCTGAGTGGTGAGTGCCAGTGAACAGGACACTGCTGAGCGGTGAGTGCCAGTGAATGGGTCGCTGCTGAGCGGTGAGTGCCAGTGAACAGGACGCTGCTGAGTGGTGAGTGACAGTAAACAGGGAGCTGCTAAGCGGTGAGTGCCAGTGAACAGGACGCTGCTGAGTGGTGAGTGCCAGTGAATGAGGCACTGCTGAGCGGTGTGTGCCAGTGAATGAGGTGCTGCTGAGCAGTGAGTGCCAGTGAATGGGTCACTGCTGAGCGGTGTGTGCCAGTGAATGAGGTGCTGCTGAGCAGTGAGTGCCAGTGAATGGGTGACTGCTGAGCGGTGAGTGCCAGTGAACAGGTCGCTGCTGAGCGGTGAGTGCCAGTGAACAGGGAGCTGCTGAGAGGTGAGTGCCAGTGAACAGGACGCTGCTGAGCGGTGAGTGCCAGTGAATGAGGCGTTGCTGAGTTGTGAGATCCAGTGAACAGGGCACTGCTGAGTGGTGAGTGCCAGTGAACAGGGCACTGCTGAGCGGTGAGTGCCAGTGAACAGGGCACTGCTGAGCGGTGATTGCCAGTGAACAGGGCACTGCTGAGTGGTGAGTGCCAGTGAACAGGACAGTGCTGAGCGGTGAGTGCCAGTGAACAGGGAGCTGCTGAGTGGTGAGTGCCAGTGAACAGGACACTGCTGAGCAATGAGTGACAGTGAACAGGGCACTGCTGAGCGGTGAGTGCCAGTGAGCAGGGAGTTGCTATGCGGTGAGTGCCAGTGAACAGGGAGCTGCTGAGCGGTGAGTGCCACTGAATGTGTCACTGCTGAGTGGTGAGTGCCAGTGAACAGGGCGCTGCTGAGTGGTGAGTGCCAGTGAATTGGTCACTGCTGAGCGATGAGTGCCAGTGAATGGGTCACTTCTGAGCGGTGAGTGCCAGTGAATGAGGTGCTGCTGAGAAGTGAGTGCCAGTGAATGGGTGACTGCTGAGCGGTGAGTGCCAGTGAACAGGACGCTGCTGAGTGGTGAGTGCCAGTAAACAGGGAGCTGCTAAGCGGTGAGTGCCAGTGAACAGGGCGCTGCTGAGAGGTGAGTGCCAGTGAACAGGGCACTGCTGAGCGGTGAGTGCCAGTGAACAGGGCACTGCTGAGCGGTGAGTGCCAGTGAACAGTGCACTGCTGAGCGGTGAGTGCCAGTGAACAGGTCGCTGCTGAGCGGTGAGTGCCAGTGAACAGGTCGCTGCTGAGCTGTGAGTGCCAGTGAGCAGGGAGCTGCTGAGCGGTGATTGCCAGTGAATGAGGCGTTGCTGAGTTGTGAGAGCCAGTGAACAGGGCACTGCTGAGCGGTGAGTGCCAGTGAACAGGGCACTGCTGAGCGGTGAGTGCCAGTGAACAGGGCGCTGCTGAGCGGTGAGTGCCAGTGAACAGTGCACTGCTGAGCGGTGATTGCCAGTGAACAGGGCACTGCTGAGCGGTGATTGCCAGTGAATGAGGCGCTGCTGAGTGGTGAGTGCCAGTGAACAGGGAGCTGCTGAGCGGTGAGTGCCGGTGAACAGGGCGCTGCTGAGAGGTGAGTGCCAGTGAACAGGGCACTGCTGAGCGGTGAGTGCCAGTGAACAGGGCACTGCTGCGCGGTGAGTGCCAGTGAACAGTGCACTGCTGAGCGGTGAGTGCCAGTGAACAGGTCGCTGCTGAGCGGTGAGTGCCAGTGAACAGGTCGCTGCTGAGCTGTGAGTGCCAGTGAGCAGGGAGCTGCTGAGCGGTGAGTGCCAGTGAATGAGGCGTTGCTGAGTTGTGAGAGCCAGTGAACAGGGCACTGCTGAGCGGTGAGTGCCAGTGAACAGGGCACTGCTGAGCGGTGAGTGCCAGTGAACAGGGAGCTGCTGAGCGGTGAGTGCCAGTGAATGGGTCACTGCTGAGTGGTGAGTGCCAGTGAACAGGCCGTTGCTGAGTGGTGAGTGCCAGTGAATGGGTCACTGCTGAGCGATGAGTGCCAGTGAACAGGGCACTGCTGAGCGGTGAGTGCCAGTGAACAGGACACTGCTGATCGGTGAGTGCCAGTGAATGAGGCGTTGCTGAGCGGTGAGTGCCAGTGAATGGGTCGCTGCTGAGCGGTGAGTGCCAGTGAACAGGGAGCTGCTGAGCGGTGAGTGCCATGAACAGGGCACTGCTGAGAGGTAAGTGCCAGTGAAGAGGGCACTGCTAAGTGGTGAGTGCCAGTGAACAGGACACTGCTGAGCGGTGAGTGCCAGTGAGCAGGGAGTTGCTGAGCGGTGAGTGCCAGTGAGCAGGGATTTGCTGAGCGGTGAGTGCCAGTGAATGAGACGTTGCTGAGCAGTGAGTGCCAGTGAGCAGGGAGCTGCTAAGCGGTGAGTGGCAGTGAACAGGGCACTGCTGAGCGTTGGGTGCCAGGGATCAGGGAGCTGCTGAGCGGTGAGTGCCAGTAAACAGGGCACTGCTGAGCGGTGAGTGCCAGTGAACAGGGCACTGCTGAGCGGTGGGTGCCAGTGAACAGTGAGTTGCTGAGTGGTGAGTGCCAGTGAACAGGGAGCTGCTGAGCGGTGAGTGCCAGTGAACAGGGCACTGCTGAGCGGTGAGTGCCAGTGAGCAGGGAGTTGCTAAGCGGTGAGTGCCAGTGAACAGGGAGCTGCTGAGCGGTGAGTGCCACTGAATGGGTCACTGCTGAGTGGTGCGTGCCAGTGAACAGGGCGTTGCTGAGTGGTGAGTGCCAGTGAATGGGTCACTGCTGAGCGGTGAGTGCCAGTGAATGGGTCACTGCTGAGCGGTGTGTGCCAGTGAATGAGGTGCTGCTGAGCAGTGAGTGCCAGTGAATGGGTCGCTGCTGAGCGGTGAGTGCCAGTGAACAGGTCGCTGCTGAGCGGTGGGTGCCAGTGAATGGGTCACTGCTGAGTGGTGCATGCCAGTGAACAGGGCGTTGCTGAGTGGTGAGTGCCAGTGAATGGGTCACTGCTGAGCGGTGAGTGCCAGTGAATGGGTCACTGCTGAGCGGTGTGTGCCAGTGAATGAGGTGCTGCTGAGCAGTGAGTGCCAGTGAATGGGTCGCTGCTGAGCGGTGAGTGCCAGTGAACAGGTCGCTGCTGAGCGGTGAGTGCCAGTGAACAGGGAGCTGCTGAGATGTGAGTGCCAGTGAACAGGACGCTGCTGAGCGGTGAGTGACAGTGAATGTGGTGTTGCTGAGTTGTGAGATCCAGTGAACAGGGCACTGCTGAGCGGTGAGTGCCAGTGAACAGGGAGCTGCTGAGTGGTGAGTGCCAGTGAACAGGACACTGCTGAGCGGTGAGTGCCAGTGACTGCGGCGTTGCTGAGCGGTGAGTGCCAGTGAATGGGTCGCTGCTGAGGGGTGAGTGCCAGTGAACAGGGAGCTGCTGAGCTGTGAGTGCCAGTGAGAAGGGATTTGCTGAGCGGTGAGTGCCAGTGAACAGGGAGCTGCTGAGCGGTGAGTGCCAGTGAACAGGGAGTTGCTGAGCGGTGAGTGCTAGTGAACAGGGAGTTGCTGAGCGGTGAGTGCTAGTGAACAGAGAGTTGCTGAGAGGTGAGTGCCAGTGAACAGGGAGCTGCTGAGCGGTGAGTACCAGTGTACAGGGCACTGCTGAGCGGTGAGTGCCAGTGAGCAGGGAGTTGCTGAGCGGTAAGTGCCAGTGAACAGGGCACTGCTGAGCGGTGAGTGCCAGTGAACAGGGAGCTGCTGATCGATGAGTGCCAGTGAGCAGGGAGCTGCTGAGCGATGAGTGCCAGTGAGCAGGGAGCTGCTGAGCGGTGAGTGCCAGTGAGCAGGGAGCTGCTGAGCGGTGAGTGCCAGTGAGCAGGGAGTTGCTGAGCGGTGAGTGCCAGTGAGCAGCGATTTGCTGAGCGGTGAGTGCCAGTGAATGAGACGTTGCTGAGCGGTGAGTGCCAGTGAGCAGGGAGCTGCTAAGCGGTGAGTGCCAGTGAACAGGGAGCTGCTGAGCGGTGAGTGCCAGTGAGCAGGGAGTTGCTGAGCGGTGAGTGCCAGTGAGCAGGGATTTGCTGAGCGGTGAGTGCCAGTGAGCAGGGATTTGCTGAGCGGTGAGTGCCAGTGAATGAGACGTTGCTGAGCAGTGAGTGCCAGTGAGCAGGGAGCTGCTAAGCGGTGAGTGCCAGTGAACAGGGAGCTGCTGAGCGGTGAGTGCCAGTGAATGAGGCGTTGCTGAGCGGTGAGTGCCAGTGAATGGGTCGCTGCTGAGCGGTGAGTGCCAGTGAACAGGGAGCTGCTGAGCGGTGAGTGCCAGTGAACAGGGCACTGCTGAGAGGTGAGTGCCAGTGAAGAGGGCACTGCTAAGTGGTGAGTGCCAGTGAACAGGACACTGCTGAGCGGTGAGGGCCAGTGAACAGGGAGCTGCTGAGTGGTGAGTGCCAGTGAACAGGACACTGGTGAGCGGTGAGTGCCAGTGAATGAGGCGTTGCTGAGCGGTGAGTGCCAGTGAATGGGTCGCTGCTGAGCGGTGAGTGCCAGTGAACAGGACGCTGCTGAGTGGTGAGTGCCAGTAAACAGGGAGCTGCTAAGCGGTGAGCGCCAGTGAACAGGGCGCTGCTGAGCGGTGAGTGCCAGTGAATGAGACGCTGCTGAGTGGTGAGTGCCAGTGAATGAGGTGCTGCTGAGTTGTGGGTGCCAGTGAACAGGGAGCTGCTGAGCGGTGAGTGCCAGTGAACAGGGCACTGCTGAGCGGCGAGTGCCAGTGAACAGGGCACTGCTGAGCGGTGAGTGCCAGTGAACAGGGCACTGCTGAGTGGTGAGTGCCAGTGAACAGGACACTGCTGAGCGGTGAGTGCCAGTGAACAGGGAGCTGCTGAGTGGTGAGTGCCAGTGAACAGGACACTGCTGAGCGGTGAGTGACAGTGAACAGGGCACTGCTGAGCGGTGAGTGCCAGTGAGCAGGGAGTTGCTATGCGGTGAGTGCCAGTGAACAGGGAGCTCCTGAGCGGTGAGTGCCACTGAATGTGTCACTGCTGAGCGGTGAGTGCTAGTGAACAGAGAGTTGCTGAGAGGTGAGTGCCAGTGAACAGGGAGCTGCTGAGCGGTGAGTACCAGTGTACAGGGCACTGCTGAGCGGTGAGTGCCAGTGAGCAGGGAGTTGCTGAGCGGTAAGTGCCAGTGAACAGGGCACTGCTGAGCGGTGAGTGCCAGTGAACAGGGAGCTGCTGAGCGGTGAGTGCCAGTGAGCAGGGAGCTGCTGAGCGATGAGTGCCAGTGAGCAGGGAGCTGCTGAGCGGTGAGTGCCAGTGAGCAGGGAGCTGCTGAGCGGTGAGTGCCAGTGAGCAGGGAGTTGCTATGCGGTGAGTGCCAGTGAACAGGGAGCTGCTGAGCGGTGAGTGCCACTGAATGTATCACTGCTGAGTGGTGAGTGCCAGTGAACAGTGCGCTGCTGAGTGGTGAGTGCCAGTGAATGGGTCACTGCTGAGCGGTGAGTGCCAGTGAATGAGGTGCTGCTGAGAAGTGAGTGCCAGTGAATGGGTGACTGCTGAGCGGTGAGTGCCAGTGAACAGGTCGCTGCTGAGCGGTGAGTGCCAGTGAACAGGGAGCTGCTGAGAGGTGAGTGCCAGTGAACAGGATGCTGCTGAGCGGTGAGTGCCAGTGACTGCGGTGTTGCTGAGCGGTGAGTGCCAGTGAATGGTTCGCCGCTGAGGGGAGAGTGCCAGTGAACAGGGAGCTGCTGAGCTGTGAGTGCCAGTGAGCAGGGAGCTGCTGAGCGGTGAGTGCCAGTGAACAGGGAGCTGCTGAGCGGTGAGTGCCAGTGTACAGGGAGTTGCTGAGCGGTGAGTGCTAGTGAACAGGGTGTTGCTGAGTGGTGAGTGCCAGTGAACAGGGCGCTGCTGAGCGGTGAGTGCCAGTGAACAGTGCACTGCTGAGCGGTGATTGCCAGTGAACAGGGCACTGCTGAGCGGTGATTGCCAGTGAATGAGGCGCTGCTGAGTGGTGAGTGCCAGTGAACAGGGAGCTGATGAGCGGTGAGTGCCGGTGAACAGGGCGCTGCTGAGAGGTGAGTGCCAGTGAACAGGGCACTGCTGAGCGGTGAGTGCCAGTGAACAGGGCACTGCTGCGCGGTGAGTGCCAGTGAACAGTGCACTGCTGAGCGGTGAGTGCCAGTGAACAGGGCACTGCTGAGCGGTGAGTGCCAGTGAACAGGGCACTGCTGCGCGGTGAGTGCCAGTGAACAGTGCACTGCTGAGCGGTGAGTGCCAGTGAACAGGTCGCTGCTGAGCGGTGAGTGCCAGTGAACAGGTCGCTGCTGAGCTGTGAGTGCCAGTGAGCAGGGAGCTGCTGAGCGGTGAGTGCCAGTGAATGAGGCGTTGCTGAGTTGTGAGAGCCAGTGAACAGGGCACTGCTGAGCGGTGAGTGCCAGTGAACAGGGCACTGCTGAGCGGTGAGTGCCAGTGAACAGGGAGCTGCTGAGCGGTGAGTGCCAGTGAATGGGTCACTGCTGAGTGGTGAGTGCCAGTGAACAGGCCGTTGCTGAGTGGTGAGTGCCAGTGAATGGGTCACTGCTGAGCGATGAGTGCCAGTGAACAGGGCACTGCTGAGCGGTGAGTGCCAGTGAACAGGACACTGCTGATCGGTGAGTGCCAGTGAATGAGGCGTTGCTGAGCGGTGAGTGCCAGTGAATGGGTCGCTGCTGAGCGGTGAGTGCCAGTGAACAGGGAGCTGCTGAGCGGTGAGTGCCATGAACAGGGCACTGCTGAGAGGTAAGTGCCAGTGAAGAGGGCACTGCTAAGTGGTGAGTGCCAGTGAACAGGACACTGCTGAGCGGTGAGTGCCAGTGAGCAGGGAGTTGCTGAGCGGTGAGTGCCAGTGAGCAGGGATTTGCTGAGCGGTGAGTGCCAGTGAATGAGACGTTGCTGAGCAGTGAGTGCCAGTGAGCAGGGAGCTGCTAAGCGGTGAGTGGCAGTGAACAGGGCACTGCTGAGCGTTGGGTGCCAGGGATCAGGGAGCTGCTGAGCGGTGAGTGCCAGTAAACAGGGCACTGCTGAGCGGTGAGTGCCAGTGAACAGGGCACTGCTGAGCGGTGGGTGCCAGTGAACAGTGAGTTGCTGAGTGGTGAGTGCCAGTGAACAGGGAGCTGCTGAGCGGTGAGTGCCAGTGAACAGGGCACTGCTGAGCGGTGAGTGCCAGTGAGCAGGGAGTTGCTAAGCGGTGAGTGCCAGTGAACAGGGAGCTGCTGAGCGGTGAGTGCCACTGAATGGGTCACTGCTGAGTGGTGCGTGCCAGTGAACAGGGCGTTGCTGAGTGGTGAGTGCCAGTGAATGGGTCACTGCTGAGCGGTGAGTGCCAGTGAATGGGTCACTGCTGAGCGGTGTGTGCCAGTGAATGAGGTGCTGCTGAGCAGTGAGTGCCAGTGAATGGGTCGCTGCTGAGCGGTGAGTGCCAGTGAACAGGTCGCTGCTGAGCGGTGGGTGCCAGTGAACAGTGAGTTGCTGAGTGGTGAGTGCCAGTGAACAGGGAGCTGCTGAGCGGTGAGTGCCAGTGAACAGGGCACTGCTGAGCGGTGAGTGCCAGTGAGCAGGGAGTTGCTAAGCGGTGAGTGCCAGTGAACAGGGAGCTGCTGAGCGGTGAGTGCCACTGAATGGGTCACTGCTGAGTGGTGCATGCCAGTGAACAGGGCGTTGCTGAGTGGTGAGTGCCAGTGAATGGGTCACTGCTGAGCGGTGAGTGCCAGTGAATGGGTCACTGCTGAGCGGTGTGTGCCAGTGAATGAGGTGCTGCTGAGCAGTGAGTGCCAGTGAATGGGTCGCTGCTGAGCGGTGAGTGCCAGTGAACAGGTCGCTGCTGAGCGGTGAGTGCCAGTGAACAGGGAGCTGCTGAGATGTGAGTGCCAGTGAACAGGACGCTGCTGAGCGGTGAGTGCCAGTGAATGTGGTGTTGCTGAGTTGTGAGATCCAGTGAACAGGGCACTGCTGAGCGGTGAGTGCCAGTGAACAGGGAGCTGCTGAGTGGTGAGTGCCAGTGAACAGGACACTGCTGAGCGGTGAGTGCCAGTGACTGCGGCGTTGCTGAGCGGTGAGTGCCAGTGAATGGGTCGCTGCTGAGGGGTGAGTGCCAGTGAACAGGGAGCTGCTGAGCTGTGAGTGCCAGTGAGAAGGGATTTGCTGAGCGGTGAGTGCCAGTGAACAGGGAGCTGCTGAGCGGTGAGTGCCAGTGAACAGGGAGTTGCTGAGCGGTGAGTGCTAGTGAACAGGGAGTTGCTGAGCGGTGAGTGCTAGTGAACAGAGAGTTGCTGAGAGGTGAGTGCCAGTGAACAGGGAGCTGCTGAGCGGTGAGTACCAGTGTACAGGGCACTGCTGAGCGGTGAGTGCCAGTGAGCAGGGAGTTGCTGAGCGGTAAGTGCCAGTGAACAGGGCACTGCTGAGCGGTGAGTGCCAGTGAACAGGGAGCTGCTGATCGATGAGTGCCAGTGAGCAGGGAGCTGCTGAGCGATGAGTGCCAGTGAGCAGGGAGCTGCTGAGCGGTGAGTGCCAGTGAGCAGGGAGCTGCTGAGCGGTGAGTGCCAGTGAGCAGGGAGTTGCTGAGCGGTGAGTGCCAGTGAGCAGCGATTTGCTGAGCGGTGAGTGCCAGTGAATGAGACGTTGCTGAGCGGTGAGTGCCAGTGAGCAGGGAGCTGCTAAGCGGTGAGTGCCAGTGAACAGGGAGCTGCTGAGCGGTGAGTGCCAGTGAGCAGGGAGTTGCTGAGCGGTGAGTGCCAGTGAGCAGGGATTTGCTGAGCGGTGAGTGCCAGTGAATGAGACGTTGCTGAGCAGTGAGTGCCAGTGAGCAGGGAGCTGCTAAGCGGTGAGTGCCAGTGAACAGGGAGCTGCTGAGCGGTGAGTGCCAGTGAATGAGGCGTTGCTGAGCGGTGAGTGCCAGTGAATGGGTCGCTGCTGAGCGGTGAGTGCCAGTGAACAGGGAGCTGCTGAGCGGTGAGTGCCAGTGAACAGGGCACTGCTGAGAGGTGAGTGCCAGTGAAGAGGGCACTGCTAAGTGGTGAGTGCCAGTGAACAGGACACTGCTGAGCGGTGAGGGCCAGTGAACAGGGAGCTGCTGAGTGGTGAGTGCCAGTGAACAGGACACTGGTGAGCGGTGAGTGCCAGTGAATGAGGCGTTGCTGAGCGGTGAGTGCCAGTGAATGGGTCGCTGCTGAGCGGTGAGTGCCAGTGAACAGGACGCTGCTGAGTGGTGAGTGCCAGTAAACAGGGAGCTGCTAAGCGGTGAGCGCCAGTGAACAGGGCGCTGCTGAGCGGTGAGTGCCAGTGAATGAGACGCTGCTGAGTGGTGAGTGCCAGTGAATGAGGTGCTGCTGAGTTGTGGGTGCCAGTGAACAGGGAGCTGCTGAGCGGTGAGTGCCAGTGAACAGGGCACTGCTGAGTGGTGAGTGCCAGTGAATGAGGCGCTGCTGAGTGGTGAGTGCCAGTGAACAGGGGGCTGCTGAGCGGTGAGTGCCAGTGAACAGGGCACTGCTGAGTGGTGAGTGCCAGTGAACAGGACACTGCTGAGCGGTGAGTGCCAGTGAACAGGGAGCTGCTGGGTGGTGAGTGCCAGTGAACAGGACACTGCTGAGCGGTGAGTGCCAGTGAATGGGTCGCTGCTGAGCGGTGAGTGCCAGTGAACAGGACGCTGCTGAGTGGTGAGTGACAGTAAACAGGGAGCTGCTAAGCGGTGAGTGCCAGTGAACAGGACGCTGCTGAGTGGTGAGTGCCAGTGAATGAGGCACTGCTGAGCGGTGTGTGCCAGTGAATGAGGTGCTGCTGAGCAGTGAGTGCCAGTGAATGGGTCACTGCTGAGCGGTGTGTGCCAGTGAATGAGGTGCTGCTGAGCAGTGAGTGCCAGTGAATGGGTGACTGCTGAGCGGTGAGTGCCAGTGAACAGGTCGCTGCTGAGCGGTGAGTGCCAGTGAACAGGGAGCTGCTGAGAGGTGAGTGCCAGTGAACAGGACGCTGCTGAGCGGTGAGTGCCAGTGAATGAGGCGTTGCTGAGTTGTGAGATCCAGTGAACAGGGCACTGCTGAGTGGTGAGTGCCAGTGAACAGGGCACTGCTGAGCGGTGAGTGCCAGTGAACAGGGCACTGCTGAGCGGTGATTGCCAGTGAACAGGGCACTGCTGAGTGGTGAGTGCCAGTGAACAGGACAGTGCTGAGCGGTGAGTGCCAGTGAACAGGGAGCTGCTGAGTGGTGAGTGCCAGTGAACAGGACACTGCTGAGCAATGAGTGACAGTGAACAGGGCACTGCTGAGCGGTGAGTGCCAGTGAGCAGGGAGTTGCTATGCGGTGAGTGCCAGTGAACAGGGAGCTGCTGAGCGGTGAGTGCCACTGAATGTGTCACTGCTGAGTGGTGAGTGCCAGTGAACAGGGCGCTGCTGAGTGGTGAGTGCCAGTGAATTGGTCACTGCTGAGCGATGAGTGCCAGTGAATGGGTCACTGCTGAGCGGTGAGTGCCAGTGAATGAGGTGCTGCTGAGAAGTGAGTGCCAGTGAATGGGTGACTGCTGAGCGGTGAGTGCCAGTGAACAGGACGCTGCTGAGTGGTGAGTGCCAGTAAACAGGGAGCTGCTAAGCGGTGAGTGCCAGTGAACAGGGCGCTGCTGAGAGGTGAGTGCCAGTGAACAGGGCACTGCTGAGCGGTGAGTGCCAGTGAACAGGGCACTGCTGAGCGGTGAGTGCCAGTGAACAGTGCACTGCTGAGCGGTGAGTGCCAGTGAACAGGTCGCTGCTGAGCGGTGAGTGCCAGTGAACAGGTCGCTGCTGGGCTGTGAGTGCCAGTGAGCAGGGAGCTGCTGAGCGGTGATTGCCAGTGAATGAGGCGTTGCTGAGTTGTGAGAGCCAGTGAACAGGGCACTGCTGAGCGGTGAGTGCCAGTGAACAGGGCACTGCTGAGCGGTGAGTGCCAGTGAACAGGGCGCTGCTGAGCGGTGAGTGCCAGTGAACAGTGCACTGCTGAGCGGTGATTGCCAGTGAACAGGGCACTGCTGAGCGGTGATTGCCAGTGAATGAGGCGCTGCTGAGTGGTGAGTGCCAGTGAACAGGGAGCTGCTGAGCGGTGAGTGCCGGTGAACAGGGCGCTGCTGAGCGGTGAGTGCCAGTGAACAGGGCACTGCTGAGCGGTGAGTGCCAGTGAACAGGGCACTGCTGCGCGGTGAGTGCCAGTGAACAGTGCACTGCTGAGCGGTGAGTGCCAGTGAACAGGTCGCTGCTGAGCGGTGAGTGCCAGTGAACAGGTCGCTGCTGAGCTGTGAGTGCCAGTGAGCAGGGAGCTGCTGAGCGGTGAGTGCCAGTGAATGAGGCGTTGCTGAGTTGTGAGAGCCAGTGAACAGGGCACTGCTGAGCGGTGAGTGCCAGTGAACAGGGCACTGCTGAGCGGTGAGTGCCAGTGAACAGGGAGCTGCTGAGCGGTGAGTGCCAGTGAATGGGTCACTGCTGAGTGGTGAGTGCCAGTGAACAGGCCGTTGCTGAGTGGTGAGTGCCAGTGAATGGGTCACTGCTGAGCGATGAGTGCCAGTGAACAGGGCACTGCTGAGCGGTGAGTGCCAGTGAACAGGACACTGCTGATCGGTGAGTGCCAGTGAATGAGGCGTTGCTGAGCGGTGAGTGCCAGTGAATGGGTCGCTGCTGAGCGGTGAGTGCCAGTGAACAGGGAGCTGCTGAGCGGTGAGTGCCATGAACAGGGCACTGCTGAGAGGTAAGTGCCAGTGAAGAGGGCACTGCTAAGTGGTGAGTGCCAGTGAACAGGACACTGCTGAGCGGTGAGTGCCAGTGAGCAGGGAGTTGCTGAGCGGTGAGTGCCAGTGAGCAGGGATTTGCTGAGCGGTGAGTGCCAGTGAATGAGACGTTGCTGAGCAGTGAGTGCCAGTGAGCAGGGAGCTGCTAAGCGGTGAGTGGCAGTGAACAGGGCACTGCTGAGCGTTGGGTGCCAGGGATCAGGGAGCTGCTGAGCGGTGAGTGCCAGTAAACAGGGCACTGCTGAGCGGTGAGTGCCAGTGAACAGGGCACTGCTGAGCGGTGGGTGCCAGTGAACAGTGAGTTGCTGAGTGGTGAGTGCCAGTGAACAGGGAGCTGCTGAGCGGTGAGTGCCAGTGAACAGGGCACTGCTGAGCGGTGAGTGCCAGTGAGCAGGGAGTTGCTAAGCGGTGAGTGCCAGTGAACAGGGAGCTGCTGAGCGGTGAGTGCCACTGAATGGGTCACTGCTGAGTGGTGCGTGCCAGTGAACAGGGCGTTGCTGAGTGGTGAGTGCCAGTGAATGGGTCACTGCTGAGCGGTGAGTGCCAGTGAATGGGTCACTGCTGAGCGGTGTGTGCCAGTGAATGAGGTGCTGCTGAGCAGTGAGTGCCAGTGAATGGGTCGCTGCTGAGCGGTGAGTGCCAGTGAACAGGTCGCTGCTGAGCGGTGGGTGCCAGTGAACAGTGAGTTGCTGAGTGGTGAGTGCCAGTGAACAGGGAGCTGCTGAGCGGTGAGTGCCAGTGAACAGGGCACTGCTGAGCGGTGAGTGCCAGTGAGCAGGGAGTTGCTAAGCGGTGAGTGCCAGTGAACAGGGAGCTGCTGAGCGGTGAGTGCCACTGAATGGGTCACTGCTGAGTGGTGCATGCCAGTGAACAGGGCGTTGCTGAGTGGTGAGTGCCAGTGAATGGGTCACTGCTGAGCGGTGAGTGCCAGTGAATGGGTCACTGCTGAGCGGTGTGTGCCAGTGAATGAGGTGCTGCTGAGCAGTGAGTGCCAGTGAATGGGTCGCTGCTGAGCGGTGAGTGCCAGTGAACAGGTCGCTGCTGAGCGGTGAGTGCCAGTGAACAGGGAGCTGCTGAGATGTGAGTGCCAGTGAACAGGACGCTGCTGAGCGGTGAGTGCCAGTGAATGTGGTGTTGCTGAGTTGTGAGATCCAGTGAACAGGGCACTGCTGAGCGGTGAGTGCCAGTGAACAGGGAGCTGCTGAGTGGTGAGTGCCAGTGAACAGGACACTGCTGAGCGGTGAGTGCCAGTGACTGCGGCGTTGCTGAGCGGTGAGTGCCAGTGAATGGGTCGCTGCTGAGGGGTGAGTGCCAGTGAACAGGGAGCTGCTGAGCTGTGAGTGCCAGTGAGAAGGGATTTGCTGAGCGGTGAGTGCCAGTGAACAGGGAGCTGCTGAGCGGTGAGTGCCAGTGAACAGGGAGTTGCTGAGCGGTGAGTGCTAGTGAACAGGGAGTTGCTGAGCGGTGAGTGCTAGTGAACAGAGAGTTGCTGAGAGGTGAGTGCCAGTGAACAGGGAGCTGCTGAGCGGTGAGTACCAGTGTACAGGGCACTGCTGAGCGGTGAGTGCCAGTGAGCAGGGAGTTGCTGAGCGGTAAGTGCCAGTGAACAGGGCACTGCTGAGCGGTGAGTGCCAGTGAACAGGGAGCTGCTGATCGATGAGTGCCAGTGAGCAGGGAGCTGCTGAGCGATGAGTGCCAGTGAGCAGGGAGCTGCTGAGCGGTGAGTGCCAGTGAGCAGGGAGCTGCTGAGCGGTGAGTGCCAGTGAGCAGGGAGTTGCTGAGCGGTGAGTGCCAGTGAGCAGCGATTTGCTGAGCGGTGAGTGCCAGTGAATGAGACGTTGCTGAGCGGTGAGTGCCAGTGAGCAGGGAGCTGCTAAGCGGTGAGTGCCAGTGAACAGGGAGCTGCTGAGCGGTGAGTGCCAGTGAGCAGGGAGTTGCTGAGCGGTGAGTGCCAGTGAGCAGGGATTTGCTGAGCGGTGAGTGCCAGTGAATGAGACGTTGCTGAGCAGTGAGTGCCAGTGAGCAGGGAGCTGCTAAGCGGTGAGTGCCAGTGAACAGGGAGCTGCTGAGCGGTGAGTGCCAGTGAATGAGGCGTTGCTGAGCGGTGAGTGCCAGTGAATGGGTCGCTGCTGAGCGGTGAGTGCCAGTGAACAGGGAGCTGCTGAGCGGTGAGTGCCAGTGAACAGGGCACTGCTGAGAGGTGAGTGCCAGTGAAGAGGGCACTGCTAAGTGGTGAGTGCCAGTGAACAGGACACTGCTGAGCGGTGAGGGCCAGTGAACAGGGAGCTGCTGAGTGGTGAGTGCCAGTGAACAGGACACTGGTGAGCGGTGAGTGCCAGTGAATGAGGCGTTGCTGAGCGGTGAGTGCCAGTGAATGGGTCGCTGCTGAGCGGTGAGTGCCAGTGAACAGGACGCTGCTGAGTGGTGAGTGCCAGTAAACAGGGAGCTGCTAAGCGGTGAGCGCCAGTGAACAGGGCGCTGCTGAGCGGTGAGTGCCAGTGAATGAGACGCTGCTGAGTGGTGAGTGCCAGTGAATGAGGTGCTGCTGAGTTGTGGGTGCCAGTGAACAGGGAGCTGCTGAGCGGTGAGTGCCAGTGAACAGGGCACTGCTGAGTGGTGAGTGCCAGTGAATGAGGCGCTGCTGAGTGGTGAGTGCCAGTGAACAGGGGGCTGCTGAGCGGTGAGTGCCAGTGAACAGGGCACTGCTGAGTGGTGAGTGCCAGTGAACAGGACACTGCTGAGCGGTGAGTGCCAGTGAACAGGGAGCTGCTGAGTGGTGAGTGCCAGTGAACAGGACACTGCTGAGCGGTGAGTGCCAGTGAATGGGTCGCTGCTGAGCGGTGAGTGCCAGTGAACAGGACGCTGCTGAGTGGTGAGTGACAGTAAACAGGGAGCTGCTAAGCGGTGAGTGCCAGTGAACAGGACGCTGCTGAGTGGTGAGTGCCAGTGAATGAGGCACTGCTGAGCGGTGTGTGCCAGTGAATGAGGTGCTGCTGAGCAGTGAGTGCCAGTGAATGGGTCACTGCTGAGCGGTGTGTGCCAGTGAATGAGGTGCTGCTGAGCAGTGAGTGCCAGTGAATGGGTGACTGCTGAGCGGTGAGTGCCAGTGAACAGGTCGCTGCTGAGCGGTGAGTGCCAGTGAACAGGGAGCTGCTGAGAGGTGAGTGCCAGTGAACAGGACGCTGCTGAGCGGTGAGTGCCAGTGAATGAGGCGTTGCTGAGTTGTGAGATCCAGTGAACAGGGCACTGCTGAGTGGTGAGTGCCAGTGAACAGGGCACTGCTGAGCGGTGAGTGCCAGTGAACAGGGCACTGCTGAGCGGTGATTGCCAGTGAACAGGGCACTGCTGAGTGGTGAGTGCCAGTGAACAGGACAGTGCTGAGCGATGAGTGCCAGTGAACAGGGAGCTGCTGAGTGGTGAGTGCCAGTGAACAGGACACTGCTGAGCAATGAGTGACAGTGAACAGGGCACTGCTGAGCGGTGAGTGCCAGTGAGCAGGGAGTTGCTATGCGGTGAGTGCCAGTGAACAGGGAGCTGCTGAGCGGTGAGTGCCACTGAATGTGTCACTGCTGAGTGGTGAGTGCCAGTGAACAGGGCGCTGCTGAGTGGTGAGTGCCAGTGAATTGGTCACTGCTGAGCGATGAGTGCCAGTGAATGGGTCACTGCTGAGCGGTGAGTGCCAGTGAATGAGGTGCTGCTGAGAAGTGAGTGCCAGTGAATGGGTGACTGCTGAGCGGTGAGTGCCAGTGAACAGGACGCTGCTGAGTGGTGAGTGCCAGTAAACAGGGAGCTGCTAAGCGGTGAGTGCCAGTGAACAGGGCGCTGCTGAGAGGTGAGTGCCAGTGAACAGGGCACTGCTGAGCGGTGAGTGCCAGTGAACAGGGCACTGCTGAGCGGTGAGTGCCAGTGAACAGTGCACTGCTGAGCGGTGAGTGCCAGTGAACAGGTCGCTGCTGAGCGGTGAGTGCCAGTGAACAGGTCGCTGCTGAGCTGTGAGTGCCAGTGAGCAGGGAGCTGCTGAGCGGTGATTGCCAGTGAATGAGGCGTTGCTGAGTTGTGAGAGCCAGTGAACAGGGCACTGCTGAGCGGTGAGTGCCAGTGAACAGGGCACTGCTGAGCGGTGAGTGCCAGTGAACAGGGAGCTGCTGAGCGGTGAGTGCCAGTGAACAGGGCACTGCTGAGTGGTGAGTGCCAGTGAACAGGACACTGCTGAGCGGTGAGTGCCAGTGAACAGGGAGCTGCTGAGTGGTGAGTGCCAGTGAACAGGACACTGCTGAGCGGTGAGTGCCAGTGACTGCGGCGTTGCTGAGCGGTGAGTTCCAGTGAATGGGTCGCTGCTGAGGGGTGAGTGCCAGTGAACAGGGAGCTGCTGAGCTGTGAGTGCCAGTGAGCAGGGATTTGCTGAGCGGTGAGTGCCAGTGAACAGGGAGCTGCTGAGCGGTGAGTGCCACTGAATGGGTCACTGCTGAGTGGTGAGTGCCAGTGAACAGGGCGTTGCTGAGTGGTGAGTGCCAGTGAATGGGTCACTGCTGAGCGATGAGTGCCAGTGAATGGGTCACTGCTGAGCGGTGTGTGCCAGTGAATGAGGTGCTGCTGAGCAGTGAGTGCCAGTGAATGGGTGACTGCTGAGCGGTGAGTGCCAGTGAACAGGGAGCTGCTGAGCGGTGAGTGCTAGTGAACAGGGAGCTGCTGAGCGGTGAGTACCAGTGTACAGGGCACTGCTGAGCGGTGAGTGCCAGTGAGCAGGGAGTTGCTGAGCGGTAAGTGCCAGTGAACAGGGCACTGCTGAGCGGTGAGTGCCAGTGAACAGGGAGCTGCTGAGCGGTGAGTGCCAGTGAGCAGGGAGCTGCTGAGCGATGAGTGCCAGTGAGCAGGGAGCTGCTGAGCGGTGAGTGCCAGTGAAGAGGGCACTGCTAAGTGGTGAGTGCCAGTGAACAGGACACTGCTGAGCGGTGAGTGCCAGTGAGCAGGGAGTTGCTGAGCGGTGAGTGCCAGTGAGCAGGGATTTGCTGAGCGGTGAGTGCCAGTGAATGAGACGTTGCTGAGCAGTGAGTGCCAGTGAGCAGGGAGCTGCTAGGCGGTGAGTGCCAGTGAACAGGGAGCTGCTGAGCGGTGAGTGCCAGTGAATGAGGCGTTGCTGAGCGGTGAGTGCCAGTGAATGGGTCGCTGCTGAGCGGTGAGTGCCAGTGAACAGGGAGCTGCTGAGCGGTGAGTGCCAGTGAACAGGGCACTGCTGAGAGGTGAGTGCCAGTGAAGAGGGCACTGCTAAGTGGTGAGTGCCAGTGAACAGGGAGCTGCTGAGTGGTGAGTGCCAGTGAACAGGACACTGGTGAGCGGTGAGTGCCAGTGAATGAGGCGTTGCTGAGCGGTGAGTGCCAGTGAATGGGTCGCTGCTGAGCGGTGAGTGCCAGTGAACGGGGACCTGCTGAGTGGTGAGTGCCAGTGAACAGGGAGCTGCTGAGCGGTGAGTGCCAGTGAAGAGGGCACTGCTGAGCGGTGAGTGCCAGTGAACAGGACACTGCTGAGAGGTGAGTGCCATTGAATGAGGCGCTGCTGAGTGATGAGTGCCAGTGAACAGGGAGCTGCTGAGCGGTGAGTGCTAGTGAACAGGGTTTTGCTGAGTGGTGAGTGCCAGTGAACAGGGCACTGCTGAGCGGTGAGTGCCAGTGAACAGGGCACTGCTGAGCGGTGAGTGCCAGTGAACAGGGCACAGCTGAGCGGTGAGTGCCAGTGAACAGGGCACTGCTGAGCGGTGATTGCCAGTGAACAGGGAGCTGCTGAGCGGTGAGTGGCAGTGAATGAGGCACTGCTGAGCGGTGAGTGCCAGTGAATGAGGCACTGCTGAGCGGTGAGTGCCAGTGAACAGGGAGCTGCTGAGCGGTGAGTGCCAGTGAACAGGGAGCTGCTGAGCGGTGAGTGCCAGTGAACAGGGAGTTGCTGAGCGGTGAGTGCTAGTGAACAGGGTGTTGCTGAGTGGTGAGTGCCAGTGAACAGGGCGCTGCTGAGCGGTGAGTGCCAGTGAACAGGGCACTGCTGAGCGGTGAGTGCCAGTGAGCAGGGCACAGCTGAGCGGTGAGTGCCAGTGAACAGGGCACTGCTGAACGGTGATTGACAGTGAACAGGGCACTGCTGAGCGGTGAGTGGCAGTGAACAGGGCACTGCTGAGCGTTGGGTGCCAGGGATCAGGGAGCTGCTGAGCGGTGAGTGCCAGTAAACAGGGCACTGCTGAGCGGTGAGTGCCAGTGAACAGGGCACTGCTGAGCGGTGGGTGCCAGTGAGCAGGGAGTTGCTAAGCGGTTAGTGCCAGTGAACAGGGAGCTGCTGAGCGGTGAGTGCCACTGAATGGGTCACTGCTGAGTGGTGAGTGCCAGTGAACAGGGCGTTGCTGAGTGGTGAGTGCCAGTGAATGGGTCACTGCTGAGCGATGAGTGCCAGTGAATGGGTCACTGCTGAGCGGTGTGTGCCAGTGAATGAGGTGCTGCTGAGCAGTGAGTGCCAGTGAATGGGTGACTGCTGAGCGGTGAGTGCCAGTGAACAGGGAGCTGCTGAGAGGTGAGTGCCAGTGAACAGGACGCTGCTGAGCGGTGAGTGCCAGTGAATGAGGCGTTGCTGAGTTGTGAGATCCAGTGAACAGGGCACTGCTGAGTGGTGAGTGCCAGTGAACAGGGACCTGCTGAGTGGTGAGTGCCAGTGAACAGGGAGCTGCTGAGCGGTGAGTGCCAGTGAACAGGGCACTGCTGAGCGGTGAGTGCCAGTGAACAGGGCACAGCTGAGCGGTGAGTGCCATTGAACAGGACACTGCTGAGAGGTGAGTGCCATTGAATGAGGCGCTGCTGAGGGGTGAGTGCCAGTGAACAGGGAGCTGCTGAGCGGTGAGTGCTAGTGAACAGGGTTTTGCTGAGTGGTGAGTGCCAGTGAACAGGGCACTGCTGAGCGGTGAGTGCCAGTGAACAGGGCACTGCTGAGCGGTGAGTGCCAGTGAACAGGGCACAGCTGAGCGGTGAGTGCCAGTGAACAGGGCACTGCTGAGCGGTGATTGCCAGTGAACAGGGAGCTGCTGAGCGGTGAGTGGCAGTGAATGAGGCACTGCTGAGCGGTGAGTGCCAGTGAATGAGGCACTGCTGAGCGGTGAGTGCCAGTGAACAGGGAGCTGCTGAGCGGTGAGTGCCAGTGAACAGGGAGCTGCTGAGCGGTGAGTGCCAGTGAACAGGGAGTTGCTGAGCGGTGAGTGCTAGTGAACAGGGTGTTGCTGAGTGGTGAGTGCCAGTGAACAGGGCGCTGCTGAGCGGTGAGTGCCAATGAACAGGGCACTGCTGAGAGGTGAGTGCCATTGAATGAGGCGCTGCTGAGGGGTGAGTGCCAGTGAACAGGGCACTGATGAGCGGTGAGTGGCAGTGAACAGGGCACTGCTGAGCGTTGGGTGCCAGGGATCAGGGAGCTGCTGAGCGGTGAGTGCCAGTAAACAGGGCACTGCTGAGCGGTGAGTGCCAGTGAACAGGGCACTGCTGAGCGGTGGGTGCCAGTGAACAGTGAGTTGCTGAGCAGTGAATGCCAGTGAACAGGGAGCTGCTGAGCGGTGAGTGCCAGTGAACAGGGCACTGCTGAGCGGTGAGTGCCAGTGAGCAGGGAGTTGCTAAGCGGTGAGTGCCAGTGAACAGGGAGCTGCTGAGCGGTGAGTGCCACTGAATGGGTCACTGCTGAGTGGTGAGTGCCAGTGAACAGGGCGTTGCTGAGTGGTGAGTGCCAGTGAATGGGTCACTGCTGAGCGATGAGTGCCAGTGAATGGGTCACTGCTGAGCGGTGTGTGCCAGTGAATGAGGTGCTGCTGAGCAGTGAGTGCCAGTGAATGGGTGACTGCTGAGCGGTGAGTGCCAGTGAACAGGGAGCTGCTGAGAGGTGAGTGCCAGTGAACAGGACGCTGCTGAGCGGTGAGTGCCAGTGAATGAGGCGTTGCTGAGTTGTGAGATCCAGTGAACAGGGCACTGCTGAGCGGTGAGTGCCAGTGAACGGGGACCTGCTGAGTGGTGAGTGCCAGTGAACAGGGAGCTGCTGAGCGGTGAGTGCCAGTGAACAGGGCACTGCTGAGCGGTGAGTGCCAGTGAACAGGGCACAGCTGAGCGGTGAGTGCCATTGAACAGGACACTGCTGAGAGGTGAGTGCCATTGAATGAGGCGCTGCTGAGTGGTGAGTGCCAGTGAACAGGGCACTGCTGAGCGGTGAGTGCTAGTGAACAGGGTTTTGCTGAGTGGTGAGTGCCAGTGAACAGGGCACTGCTGAGCGGTGAGTGCCAGTGAACAGGGCACTGCTGAGCGGTGAGTGCCAGTGAACAGGGCACAGCTGAGCGGTGAGTGCCAGTGAACAGGGCACTGCTGAGCGGTGATTGCCAGTGAACAGGGAGCTGCTGAGCGGTGAGTGGCAGTGAATGAGGCACTGCTGAGCGGTGAGTGCCAGTGAATGAGGCACTGCTGAGCGGTGAGTGCCAGTGAACAGGGAGCTGCTGAGCGGTGAGTGCCAGTGAACAGGGAGCTGCTGAGCGGTGAGTGCCAGTGAACAGGGAGTTGCTGAGCGGTGAGTGCTAGTGAACAGGGTGTTGCTGAGTGGTGAGTGCCAGTGAACAGGGCGCTGCTGAGCGGTGAGTGCCAGTGAACAGGGCACTGCTGAGCGGTGAGTGCCAGTGAGCAGGGCACAGCTGAGCGGTGAGTGCCAGTGAACAGGGCACTGCTGAGCGGTGATTGACAGTGAACAGGGCACTGATGAGCGGTGAGTGGCAGTGAACAGGGCACTGCTGAGCGTTGGGTGCCAGGGATCAGGGAGCTGCTGAGCGGTGAGTGCCAGTAAACAGGGCACTGCTGAGCGGCGAGTGCCAGTGAACAGGGCACTGCTGAGCGGTGGGTGCCAGTGAACAGTGAGTTGCTGAGCGGTGAGTGCCAGTGAACAGGGAGCTGCTGAGCGGTGAGTGCCAGTGAACAGGGCACTGCTGAGCGGTGAGTGCCAGTGAGCAGGGAGTTGCTAAGCGGTGAGTGCCAGTGAACAGGGAGCTGCTGAGCGGTGAGTGCCACTGAATGGGTCACTGCTGAGTGGTGAGTGCCAGTGAACAGGGCGTTGCTGAGTGGTGAGTGCCAGTGAATGGGTCACTGCTGAGCGATGAGTGCCAGTGAATGGGTCACTGCTAAGCGGTGTGTGCCAGTGAATGAGGTGCTGCTGAGCAGTGAGTGCCAGTGAATGGGTGACTGCTGAGCGGTGAGTGCCAGTGAACAGGGAGCTGCTGAGAGGTGAGTGCCAGTGAACAGGACGCTGCTGAGCGGTGAGTGCCAGTGAATGAGGCGTTGCTGAGTTGTGAGATCCAGTGAACAGGGCACTGCTGAGCGGTGAGTGCCAGTGAACAGGGAGCTGCTGAGAGGTGAGTGCCAGTGAACAGGACGCTGCTGAGCGGTGAGTGCCAGTGAATGAGGCGTTGCTGAGTTGTGAGATCCAGTGAACAGGGCACTGCTGAGCGGTGAGTGCCAGTGAACAGGGCACTGCTGAGGGGTGAGTGCCAGTGAACAGGGCACTGCTGAGCGGTGAGTGCCAGTGAACAGGGCACTGCTGAGTGGTGAGTGCCAGTGAACAGGACACTGCTGAGCGGTGAGTGCCAGTGAACAGGGAGCTGCTGATTGGTGAGTGCCAGTGAACAGGGAGTTGCTGAGCGGTGAGTGCCAGTGAACAGGGCACTGCTGAGCGGTGAGTGCCAGTGAGCATGGAGTTGCTATGCGGTGAGTGTCCAGTGAACAGGGAGCTGCTGAGCGGTGAGTGCCACTGAATGTGTCACTGCTGAGTGGTGAGTGCCAGTGAACAGGGCGTTGCTGAGTGGTGAGTGCCAGTGAATGGGTCACTGCTGAGCGATGAGTGCCAGTGAACAGGGCACTGCTGAGCGGTGAGTGCCAGTGAACAGGACTCTGCTGATCGGTGAGTGCCAGTGAATGAGGCGTTGCTGAGCGGTGAGTGCCAGTGAATGGGTCGCTGCTGAGCGGTGAGTGCCAGTGAACAGGGAGCTGCTGAGCGGTGAGTGCCAGTGAACAGGGCACTGCTGAGAGGTGAGTGCCAGTGAAGAGGGCACTGCTAAGTGGTGAGTGCCAGTGAACAGGACACTGCTGAGCGGTGAGGGCCAGTGAACAGGGAGCTGCTGAGTGGTGAGTGCTAGTGAACAGGACACTGGTGAGCGGTGAGTGCCAGTGAATGAGGCGTTGCTGAGCGGTGAGTGCCAGTGAATGTGTCGCTGCTGAGCGGTGAGTGCCAGTGAACAGGACGCTGCTGAGTGGTGAGTGCCAGTAAACAGGGAGCTGCTAAGCGGTGAGCGCCAGTGAACAGGGCGCTGCTGAGCGGTGAGTGCCAGTGAATGAGACGCTGCTGAGTGGTGAGTGCCAGTGAATGAGGTGCTGCTGAGTTGTGGGTGCCAGTGAACAGGGAGCTGCTGAGCGGTGAGTGCCAGTGAACAGGGCACTGCTGAGTGGTGAGTGCCAGTGAATGAGGCGCTGCTGAGTGGTGAGTGCCAGTGAACAGGGGGCTGCTGAGCGGTGAGTGCCAGTGAACAGGGCACTGCTGAGTGGTGAGTGCCAGTGAACAGGACACTGCTGAGCGGTGAGTGCCAGTGAACAGGGAGCTGCTGAGTGGTGAGTGCCAGTGAACAGGACACTGCTGAGCGGTGAGTGCCAGTGAATGGGTCGCTGCTGAGCGGTGAGTGCCAGTGAACAGGACGCTGCTGAGTGGTGAGTGACAGTAAACAGGGAGCTGCTAAGCGGTGAGTGCCAGTGAACAGGACGCTGCTGAGTGGTGAGTGCCAGTGAATGAGGCACTGCTGAGCGGTGTGTGCCAGTGAATGAGGTGCTGCTGAGCAGTGAGTGCCAGTGAATGGGTCACTGCTGAGCGGTGTGTGCCAGTGAATGAGGTGCTGCTGAGCAGTGAGTGCCAGTGAATGGGTGACTGCTGAGCGGTGAGTGCCAGTGAACAGGTCGCTGCTGAGCGGTGAGTGCCAGTGAACAGGGAGCTGCTGAGAGGTGAGTGCCAGTGAACAGGACGCTGCTGAGCGGTGAGTGCCAGTGAATGAGGCGTTGCTGAGTTGTGAGATCCAGTGAACAGGGCACTGCTGAGTGGTGAGTGCCAGTGAACAGGGCACTGCTGAGCGGTGAGTGCCAGTGAACAGGGCACTGCTGAGCGGTGATTGCCAGTGAACAGGGCACTGCTGAGTGGTGAGTGCCAGTGAACAGGACAGTGCTGAGCGGTGAGTGCCAGTGAACAGGGAGCTGCTGAGTGGTGAGTGCCAGTGAACAGGACACTGCTGAGCAATGAGTGACAGTGAACAGGGCACTGCTGAGCGGTGAGTGCCAGTGAGCAGGGAGTTGCTATGCGGTGAGTGCCAGTGAACAGGGAGCTGCTGAGCGGGGAGTGCCACTGAATGTGTCACTGCTGAGTGGTGAGTGCCAGTGAACAGGGCGCTGCTGAGTGGTGAGTGCCAGTGAATTGGTCACTGCTGAGCGATGAGTGCCAGTGAATGGGTCACTGCTGAGTGGTGAGTGCCAGTGAATGAGGTGCTGCTGAGAAGTGAGTGCCAGTGAATGGGTGACTGCTGAGCGGTGAGTGCCAGTGAACAGGACGCTGCTGAGTGGTGAGTGCCAGTAAACAGGGAGCTGCTAAGCGGTGAGTGCCAGTGAACAGGGCGCTGCTGAGAGGTGAGTGCCAGTGAACAGGGCACTGCTGAGCGGTGAGTGCCAGTGAACAGGGCACTACTGAGCGGTGAGTGCCAGTGAACAGTGCACTGCTGAGCGGTGAGTGCCAGTGAACAGGTCGCTGCTGAGCGGTGAGTGCCAGTGAACAGGTCGCTGCTGAGCTGTGAGTGCCAGTGAGCAGGGAGCTGCTGAGCGGTGAGTGCCAGTGAATGAGGCGTTGCTGAGTTGTGAGAGCCAGTGAACAGGGCACTGCTGAGCGGTGAGTGCCAGTGAACAGGGCACTGCTGAGCGGTGAGTGCCAGTGAACAGGGAGCTGCTGAGCGGTGAGTGCCAGTGAACAGGGCACTGCTGAGTGGTGAGTGCCAGTGAACAGGACACTGCTGAGCGGTGAATGCCAGTGAACAGGGAGCTGCTGAGTGGTGAGTGCCAGTGAACAGGACACTGCTGAGCGGTGAGTGCCAGTGACTGCGGCGTTGCTGAGCGGTGAGTTCCAGTGAATGGGTCGCTGCTGAGGGGTGAGTGCCAGTGAACAGGGAGCTGCTGAGCTGTGAGTGCCAGTGAACAGGGATTTGCTGAGCGGTGAGTGCCAGTGAACAGGGAGCTGCTGAGCGGTGAGTGCCAGTGAACAGGGAGCTGCTGAGCGGTGAGTGCTAGTGAACAGAGAGTTGCTGAGAGGTGAGTGCCAGTGAACAGGGAGCTGCTGAGCGGTGAGTACCAGTGTACAGGGCACTGCTGAGCGGTGAGTGCCAGTGAGCAGGGAGTTGCTGAGCGGTAAGTGCCAGTGAACAGGGCACTGCTGAGCGGTGAGTGCCAGTGAACAGGGAGCTGCTGAGCGGTGAGTGCCAGTGAGCAGGGAGCTGCTGAGCGATGAGTGCCAGTGAGCAGGGAGCTGCTGAGCGGTGAGTGCCAGTGAGCAGGGAGCTGCTGAGCGGTGAGTGCCAGTGAGCAGGGAGTTGCTGAGCGGTGAGTGCCAGTGAGCAGCGATTTGCTGAGCGGTGAGTGCCAGTGAATGAGACGTTGCTGAGCGGTGAGTGCCAGTGAACAGGGAGCTGCTAAGCGGTGAGTGCCAGTGAACAGGGAGCTGCTGAGCGGTGAGTGCCAGTGAAGAGGGCACTGCTAAGTGGTGAGTGCCAGTGAACAGGACACTGCTGAGCGGTGAGTGCCAGTGAGCAGGGAGTTGCTGAGCGGTGAGTGCCAGTGAGCAGGGATTTGCTGAGCGGTGAGTGCCAGTGAATGAGACGTTGCTGAGCAGTGAGTGCCAGTGAGCAGGGAGCTGCTAGGCGGTGAGTGCCAGTGAACAGGGAGCTGCTGAGCGGTGAGTGCCAGTGAATGAGGCGTTGCTGAGCGGTGAGTGCCAGTGAATGGGTCGCTGCTGAGCGGTGAGTGCCAGTGAACAGGGAGCTGCTGAGCGGTGAGTGCCAGTGAACAGGGCACTGCTGAGAGGTGAGTGCCAGTGAAGAGGGCACTGCTAAGTGGTGAGTGCCAGTGAACAGGACACTGCTGAGCGGTGAGGGCCAGTGAACAGGGAGCTGCTGAGTGGTGAGTGCCAGTGAACAGGACACTGGTGAGCGGTGAGTGCCAGTGAATGAGGCGTTGCTGAGCGGTGAGTGCCAGTGAATGGGTCGCTGCTGAGCGGTGAGTGCCAGTGAACGGGGACCTGCTGAGTGGTGAGTGCCAGTGAACAGGGAGCTGCTGAGCGGTGAGTGCCAGTGAAGAGGGCACTGCTGAGCGGTGAGTGCCAGTGAACAGGACACTGCTGAGAGGTGAGTGCCATTGAATGAGGCGCTGCTGAGTGGTGAGTGCCAGTGAACAGGGAGCTGCTGAGCGGTGAGTGCTAGTGAACAGGGTTTTGCTGAGTGGTGAGTGCCAGTGAACAGGGCACTGCTGAGCGGTGAGTGCCAGTGAACAGGGCACTGCTGAGCGGTGAGTGCCAGTGAACAGGGCACAGCTGAGCGGTGAGTGCCAGTGAACAGGGCACTGCTGAGCGGTGATTGCCAGTGAACAGGGAGCTGCTGAGCGGTGAGTGGCAGTGAATGAGGCACTGCTGAGCGGTGAGTGCCAGTGAATGAGGCACTGCTGAGCGGTGAGTGCCAGTGAACAGGGAGCTGCTGAGCGGTGAGTGCCAGTGAACAGGGAGCTGCTGAGCGGTGAGTGCCAGTGAACAGGGAGTTGCTGAGCGGTGAGTGCTAGTGAACAGGGTGTTGCTGAGTGGTGAGTGCCAGTGAACAGGGCGCTGCTGAGCGGTGAGTGCCAGTGAACAGGGCACTGCTGAGCGGTGAGTGCCAGTGAGCAGGGCACAGCTGAGCGGTGAGTGCCAGTGAACAGGGCACTGCTGAACGGTGATTGACAGTGAACAGGGCACTGATGAGCGGTGAGTGGCAGTGAACAGGGCACTGCTGAGCGTTGGGTGCCAGGGATCAGGGAGCTGCTGAGCGGTGAGTGCCAGTAAACAGGGCACTGCTGAGCGGTGAGTGCCAGTGAACAGGGCACTGCTGAGCGGTGGGTGCCAGTGAGCAGGGAGTTGCTAAGCGGTTAGTGCCAGTGAACAGGGAGCTGCTGAGCGGTGAGTGCCACTGAATGGGTCACTGCTGAGTGGTGAGTGCCAGTGAACAGGGCGTTGCTGAGTGGTGAGTGCCAGTGAATGGGTCACTGCTGAGCGATGAGTGCCAGTGAATGGGTCACTGCTGAGCGGTGTGTGCCAGTGAATGAGGTGCTGCTGAGCAGTGAGTGCCAGTGAATGGGTGACTGCTGAGCGGTGAGTGCCAGTGAACAGGGAGCTGCTGAGAGGTGAGTGCCAGTGAACAGGACGCTGCTGAGCGGTGAGTGCCAGTGAATGAGGCGTTGCTGAGTTGTGAGATCCAGTGAACAGGGCACTGCTGAGTGGTGAGTGCCAGTGAACAGGGACCTGCTGAGTGGTGAGTGCCAGTGAACAGGGAGCTGCTGAGCGGTGAGTGCCAGTGAACAGGGCACTGCTGAGCGGTGAGTGCCAGTGAACAGGGCACAGCTGAGCGGTGAGTGCCATTGAACAGGACACTGCTGAGAGGTGAGTGCCATTGAATGAGGCGCTGCTGAGGGGTGAGTGCCAGTGAACAGGGAGCTGCTGAGCGGTGAGTGCTAGTGAACAGGGTTTTGCTGAGTGGTGAGTGCCAGTGAACAGGGCACTGCTGAGCGGTGAGTGCCAGTGAACAGGGCACTGCTGAGCGGTGAGTGCCAGTGAACAGGGCACAGCTGAGCGGTGAGTGCCAGTGAACAGGGCACTGCTGAGCGGTGATTGCCAGTGAACAGGGAGCTGCTGAGCGGTGAGTGGCAGTGAATGAGGCACTGCTGAGCGGTGAGTGCCAGTGAATGAGGCACTGCTGAGCGGTGAGTGCCAGTGAACAGGGAGCTGCTGAGCGGTGAGTGCCAGTGAACAGGGAGCTGCTGAGCGGTGAGTGCCAGTGAACAGGGAGTTGCTGAGCGGTGAGTGCTAGTGAACAGGGTGTTGCTGAGTGGTGAGTGCCAGTGAACAGGGCGCTGCTGAGCGGTGAGTGCCAATGAACAGGGCACTGCTGAGAGGTGAGTGCCATTGAATGAGGCGCTGCTGAGGGGTGAGTGCCAGTGAACAGGGCACTGATGAGCGGTGAGTGGCAGTGAACAGGGCACTGCTGAGCGTTGGGTGCCAGGGATCAGGGAGCTGCTGAGCGGTGAGTGCCAGTAAACAGGGCACTGCTGAGCGGTGAGTGCCAGTGAACAGGGCACTGCTGAGCGGTGGGTGCCAGTGAACAGTGAGTTGCTGAGCAGTGAGTGCCAGTGAACAGGGAGCTGCTGAGCGGTGAGTGCCAGTGAACAGGGCACTGCTGAGCGGTGAGTGCCAGTGAGCAGGGAGTTGCTAAGCGGTGAGTGCCAGTGAACAGGGAGCTGCTGAGCGGTGAGTGCCACTGAATGGGTCACTGCTGAGTGGTGAGTGCCAGTGAACAGGGCGTTGCTGAGTGGTGAGTGCCAGTGAATGGGTCACTGCTGAGCGATGAGTGCCAGTGAATGGGTCACTGCTGAGCGGTGTGTGCCAGTGAATGAGGTGCTGCTGAGCAGTGAGTGCCAGTGAATGGGTGACTGCTGAGCGGTGAGTGCCAGTGAACAGGGAGCTGCTGAGAGGTGAGTGCCAGTGAACAGGACGCTGCTGAGCGGTGAGTGCCAGTGAATGAGGCGTTGCTGAGTTGTGAGATCCAGTGAACAGGGCACTGCTGAGCGGTGAGTGCCAGTGAACGGGGACCTGCTGAGTGGTGAGTGCCAGTGAACAGGGAGCTGCTGAGCGGTGAGTGCCAGTGAACAGGGCACTGCTGAGCGGTGAGTGCCAGTGAAGAGGGCACAGCTGAGCGGTGAGTGCCATTGAACAGGACACTGCTGAGAGGTGAGTGCCATTGAATGAGGCGCTGCTGAGTGGTGAGTGCCAGTGAACAGGGCACTGCTGAGCGGTGAGTGCTAGTGAACAGGGTTTTGCTGAGTGGTGAGTGCCAGTGAACAGGGCACTGCTGAGCGGTGAGTGCCAGTGAACAGGGCACTGCTGAGCGGTGAGTGCCAGTGAACAGGGCACAGCTGAGCGGTGAGTGCCAGTGAACAGGGCACTGCTGAGCGGTGATTGCCAGTGAACAGGGAGCTGCTGAGCGGTGAGTGGCAGTGAATGAGGCACTGCTGAGCGGTGAGTGCCAGTGAATGAGGCACTGCTGAGCGGTGAGTGCCAGTGAACAGGGAGCTGCTGAGCGGTGAGTGCCAGTGAACAGGGAGCTGCTGAGCGGTGAGTGCCAGTGAACAGGGAGTTGCTGAGCGGTGAGTGCTAGTGAACAGGGTGTTGCTGAGTGGTGAGTGCCAGTGAACAGGGCGCTGCTGAGCGGTGAGTGCCAGTGAACAGGGCACTGCTGAGCGGTGAGTGCCAGTGAGCAGGGCACAGCTGAGCGGTGAGTGCCAGTGAACAGGGCACTGCTGAGCGGTGATTGACAGTGAACAGGGCACTGATGAGCGGTGAGTGGCAGTGAACAGGGCACTGCTGAGCGTTGGGTGCCAGGGATCAGGGAGCTGCTGAGCGGTGAGTGCCAGTAAACAGGGCACTGCTGAGCGGCGAGTGCCAGTGAACAGGGCACTGCTGAGCGGTGGGTGCCAGTGAACAGTGAGTTGCTGAGCGGTGAGTGCCAGTGAACAGGGAGCTGCTGAGCGGTGAGTGCCAGTGAACAGGGCACTGCTGAGCGGTGAGTGCCAGTGAGCAGGGAGTTGCTAAGCGGTGAGTGCCAGTGAACAGGGAGCTGCTGAGCGGTGAGTGCCACTGAATGGGTCACTGCTGAGTGGTGAGTGCCAGTGAACAGGGCGTTGCTGAGTGGTGAGTGCCAGTGAATGGGTCACTGCTGAGCGATGAGTGCCAGTGAATGGGTCACTGCTGAGCGGTGTGTGCCAGTGAATGAGGTGCTGCTGAGCAGTGAGTGCCAGCGAATGGGTGACTGCTGAGCGGTGAGTGCCAGTGAACAGGGAGCTGCTGAGAGGTGAGTGCCAGTGAACAGGACGCTGCTGAGCGGTGAGTGCCAGTGAATGAGGCGTTGCTGAGTTGTGAGATCCAGTGAACAGGGCACTGCTGAGCGGTGAGTGCCAGTGAACAGGGAGCTGCTGAGAGGTGAGTGCCAGTGAACAGGACGCTGCTGAGCGGTGAGTGCCAGTGAATGAGGCGTTGCTGAGTTGTGAGATCCAGTGAACAGGGCACTGCTGAGCGGTGAGTGCCAGTGAACAGGGCACTGCTGAGGGGTGAGTGCCAGTGAACAGGGCACTGCTGAGCGGTGAGTGCCAGTGAACAGGGCACTGCTGAGTGGTGAGTGCCAGTGAACAGGACACTGCTGAGCGGTGAGTGCCAGTGAACAGGGAGCTGCTGATTGGTGAGTGCCAGTGAACAGGGAGTTGCTGAGCGGTGAGTGCCAGTGAACAGGGCACTGCTGAGCGGTGAGTGCCAGTGAGCATGGAGTTGCTATGCGGTGAGTGTCCAGTGAACAGGGAGCTGCTGAGCGGTGAGTGCCACTGAATGTGTCACTGCTGAGTGGTGAGTGCCAGTGAACAGGGCGTTGCTGAGTGGTGAGTGCCAGTGAATGGGTCACTGCTGAGCGATGAGTGCCAGTGAACAGGGCACTGCTGAGCGGTGAGTGCCAGTGAACAGGACTCTGCTGATCGGTGAGTGCCAGTGAATGAGGCGTTGCTGAGCGGTGAGTGCCAGTGAATGGGTCGCTGCTGAGCGGTGAGTGCCAGTGAACAGGGAGCTGCTGAGCGGTGAGTGCCAGTGAACAGGGCACTGCTGAGAGGTGAGTGCCAGTGAAGAGGGCACTGCTAAGTGGTGAGTGCCAGTGAACAGGACACTGCTGAGCGGTGAGGGCCAGTGAACAGGGAGCTGCTGAGTGGTGAGTGCTAGTGAACAGGATACTGGTGAGCGGTGAGTGCCAGTGAATGAGGCGTTGCTGAGCGGTGAGTGCCAGTGAATGTGTCGCTGCTGAGCGGTGAGTGCCAGTGAACAGGACGCTGCTGAGTGGTGAGTGCCAGTAAACAGGGAGCTGCTAAGCGGTGAGCGCCAGTGAACAGGGCGCTGCTGAGCGGTGAGTGCCAGTGAATGAGGCGCTGCTGAGTGGTGAGTGCCAGTCAATGAGGTGCTGCTGAGTTGTGAGTGCCAGTGAACAGGGAGCTGCTGAGCGGTGAGTGCCAGTGAACAGGGCAGTGCTGAGTGGTGAGTGCCAGTGAATGAGGCGCTGCTGAGTGGTGAGTGCCAGTGAACAGGGAGCTGCTGAGCGGTGAGTGCCATTGAACAGGGCACTGCTGAGTGGTGAGTGCCAGTGAACAGGACACTGCTGAGCGGTGAGTGCCAGTGAACAGGGAGCTGCTGAGTGGTGAGTGCCAGTGAACAGGGAGCTGCTGAGCGGTGAGTGCCAGTGAATGGGTCGCTGCTGAGCGGTGAGTGCCAGTGAACAGGACGCTGCTGAGTGGTGAGTGACAGTAAACAGGGAGCTGCTAAGCGGTGAGTGCCAGTGAACAGGGAGCTGCTGAGCGGTGAGTGCCAGTGAAGAGGGCACTGCTGAGCGGTGAGTGCCAGTGAACAGGGCACAGCTGAGCGGTGAGTGCCATTGAACAGGACACTGCTGAGAGGTGAGTGCCATTGAATGAGGCGCTGCTGTGCGGTGAGTGCCAGTGAACAGGGCACTGCTGAGCGGTGAGTGCCAGTGAGCAGGGAGTTGCTAAGCGGTGAGTGCCAGTGAACAGGGAGCTGCTGAGCGGTGAGTGCCACTGAATGGGTCACTGCTGAGTGGTGAGTGCCAGTGAACAGGGCGTTGCTGAGTGGTGAGTGCCAGTGAATGGGTCACTGCTGAGCGATGAGTGCCAGTGAATGGGTCACTGCTGAGCGGTGTGTGCCAGTGAATGAGGTGCTGCTGAGCAGTGAGTGCCAGTGAATGGGTGACTGCTGAGCGGTGAGTGCCAGTGAACAGGGAGCTGCTGAGAGGTGAGTGCCAGTGAACAGGACGCTGCTGAGCGGTGAGTGCCAGTGAATGAGGCGTTGCTGAGTTGTGAGATCCAGTGAACAGGGCACTGCTGAGCGGTGAGTGCCAGTGAACAGGGCACTGCTGAGGGGTGAGTGCCAGTGAACAGGGCACTGCTGAGCGGTGAGTGCCAGTGAACAGGGCACTGCTGAGTGGTGAGTGCCAGTGAACAGGACACTGCTGAGCGGTGAGTGCCAGTGAACAGGGAGCTGCTGATTGGTGAGTGCCAGTGAACAGGGAGTTGCTGAGCGGTGAGTGCGAGTGAACAGGGCACTGCTGAGCGGTGAGTGCCAGTGAGCATGGAGTTGCTATGCGGTGAGTGTCCAGTGAACAGGGAGCTGCTGAGCGGTGAGTGCCACTGAATGTGTCACTGCTGAGTGGTGAGTGCCAGTGAATGGGTCACTGCTGAGCGATGAGTGCCAGTGAACAGGGCACTGCTGAGCGGTGAGTGCCAGTGAACAGGACTCTGCTGATCGGTGAGTGCCAGTGAATGAGGCGTTGCTGAGCGGTGAGTGCCAGTGAATGGGTCGCTGCTGAGCGGTGAGTGCCAGTGAACAGGGAGCTGCTGAGCGGTGAGTGCCAGTGAACAGGGCACTGCTGAGAGGTGAGTGCCAGTGAAGAGGGCACTGCTAAGTGGTGAGTGCCAGTGAACAGGACACTGCTGAGCGGTGAGGGCCAGTGAACAGGGAGCTGCTGAGTGGTGAGTGCTAGTGAACAGGACACTGGTGAGCGGTGAGTGCCAGTGAATGAGGCGTTGCTGAGCGGTGAGTGCCAGTGAATGTGTCGCTGCTGAGCGGTGAGTGCCAGTGAACAGGACGCTGCTGAGTGGTGAGTGCCAGTAAACAGGGAGCTGCTAAGCGGTGAGCGCCAGTGAACAGGGCGCTGCTGAGCGGTGAGTGCCAGTGAATGAGGCGCTGCTGAGTGGTGAGTGCCAGTCAATGAGGTGCTGCTGAGTTGTGAGTGCCAGTGAACAGGGAGCTGCTGAGCGGTGAGTGCCAGTGAACAGGGCAGTGCTGAGTGGTGAGTGCCAGTGAATGAGGCGCTGCTGAGTGGTGAGTGCCAGTGAACAGGGAGCTGCTGAGCGGTGAGTGCCATTGAACAGGGCACTGCTGAGTGGTGAGTGCCAGTGAACAGGACACTGCTGAGCGGTGAGTGCCAGTGAACAGGGAGCTGCTGAGTGGTGAGTGCCAGTGAACAGGGAGCTGCTGAGCGGTGAGTGCCAGTGAATGGGTCGCTGCTGAGCGGTGAGTGCCAGTGAACAGGACGCTGCTGAGTGGTGAGTGACAGTAAACAGGGAGCTGCTAAGCGGTGAGTGCCAGTGAACAGGGAGCTGCTGAGCGGTGAGTGCCAGTGAAGAGGGCACTGCTGAGCGGTGAGTGCCAGTGAACAGGGCACAGCTGAGCGGTGAGTGCCATTGAACAGGACACTGCTGAGAGGTGAGTGCCATTGAATGAGGCGCTGCTGAGTGGTGAGTGCCAGTGAACAGGGAGCTGCTGAGCGGTGAGTGCTAGTGAACAGGGTTTTGCTGAGTGGTGAGTGCCAGTGAACAGGGCACTGCTGAGCGGTGAGTGCCAGTGAACAGGGCACTGCTGAGCGGTGAGTGCCAGTGAACAGGGCACAGCTGAGCGGTGAGTGCCAGTGAACAGGGCACTGCTGAGCGGTGATTGCCAGTGAACAGGGAGCTGCTGAGCGGTGAGTGGCAGTGAATGAGGCACTGCTGAGCGGTGAGTGCCACTGAATGGGTCACTGCTGAGTGGTGAGTGCCAGTGAACAGGGCGTTGCTGAGTGGTGAGTGCCAGTGAATGGGTCACTGCTGAGCGATGAGTGCCAGTGAATGGGTCACTGCTGAGCGGTGTGTGCCAGTGAATGAGGTGCTGCTGAGAGTGAGTGCCAGTGAATGGGTGACTGCTGAGCGGTGAGTGCCAGTGAACAGGGAGCTGCTGAGAGGTGAGTGCCAGTGAACAGGACGCTGCTGAGCGGTGAGTGCCAGTGAATGAGGCGTTGCTGAGTTGTGAGATCCAGTGAACAGGGCACTGCTGAGCGGTGAGTGCCAGTGAACAGGGAGCAGCTGAGAGGTGAGTGCCAGTGAACAGGACGCTGCTGAGCGGTGTGTGCCAGTGAATGAGGCTTTGCTGAGTTGTGAGATCCAGTGAACAGGGCACTGCTGAGCGGTGAGTGCCAGTGAACAGGGCACTGCTGAGCGGTGAGTGCCAGTGAACAGGGCACTGCTGAGCGGTGAGTGCCAGTGAACAGGGCACTGCTGAGCGGTGAGTGCCAGTGAACAGGGCACTGCTGAGCGGTGAGTGCCAGTGAACAGGGCACTGCTGAGTGGTGAGTGCCAGTGAACAGGACACTGCTGAGCGGTGAGTGCCAGTGAACAGGGAGCTGCTGATTGGTGAGTGCCAGTGAACAGGGAGTTGCTGAGCGGTGAGTGCCAGTGAACAGGGCACTGCTGAGCGGTGAGTGCCAGTGAGCATGGAGTTGCTATGCGGTGAGTGTCCAGTGAAGAGGGAGCTGCTGAGCGGTGAGTGCCACTGAATGTGTCACTGCTGAGTGGTGAGTGCCAGTGAACAGGGCGTTGCTGAGTGGTGAGTGCCAGTGAACAGGACACTGCTGAGCGGTGAGTGCCAGTGAACAGGGAGCTGCTGAGAGGTGAGTGCCAGTGAACAGGACGCTGCTGAGCGGTGAGTGCCAGTGAATGAGGCGTTGCTGAGTTGTGAGATCCAGTGAACAGGGCACTGCTGAGCGGTGAGTGCCAGTGAACAGGGCACTGCTGAGGGGTGAGTGCCAGTGAACAGGGCACTGCTGAGCGGTGGGTGCCAGTGAGCAGGGAGTTGCTAAGCGGTTAGTGCCAGTGAACAGGGAGCTGCTGAGCGGTGAGTGCCACTGAATGGGTCACTGCTGAGTGGTGAGTGCCAGTGAACAGGGCGTTGCTGAGTGGTGAGTGCCAGTGAATGGGTCACTGCTGAGCGATGAGTGCCAGTGAATGGGTCACTGCTGAGCGGTGTGTGCCAGTGAATGAGGTGCTGCTGAGCAGTGAGTGCCAGTGAATGGGTGACTGCTGAGCGGTGAGTGCCAGTGAACAGGGAGCTGCTGAGAGGTGAGTGCCAGTGAACAGGACGCTGCTGAGCGGTGAGTGCCAGTGAATGAGGCGTTGCTGAGTTGTGAGATCCAGTGAACAGGGCACTGCTGAGTGGTGAGTGCCAGTGAACAGGGACCTGCTGAGTGGTGAGTGCCAGTGAACAGGGAGCTGCTGAGCGGTGAGTGCCAGTGAACAGGGCACTGCTGAGCGGTGAGTGCCAGTGAACAGGGCACAGCTGAGCGGTGAGTGCCATTGAACAGGACACTGCTGAGAGGTGAGTGCCATTGAATGAGGCGCTGCTGAGGGGTGAGTGCCAGTGAACAGGGAGCTGCTGAGCGGTGAGTGCTAGTGAACAGGGTTTTGCTGAGTGGTGAGTGCCAGTGAACAGGGCACTGCTGAGCGGTGAGTGCCAGTGAACAGGGCACTGCTGAGCGGTGAGTGCCAGTGAACAGGGCACTGCTGAGCGGTGATTGCCAGTGAACAGGGAGCTGCTGAGCGGTGAGTGGCAGTGAATGAGGCACTGCTGAGCGGTGAGTGCCAGTGAATGAGGCACTGCTGAGCGGTGAGTGCCAGTGAACAGGGAGCTGCTGAGCGGTGAGTGCCAGTGAACAGGGAGCTGCTGAGCGGTGAGTGCCAGTGAACAGGGAGTTGCTGAGCGGTGAGTGCTAGTGAACAGGGTGTTGCTGAGTGGTGAGTGCCAGTGAACAGGGCGCTGCTGAGCGGTGAGTGCCAATGAACAGGGCACTGCTGAGAGGTGAGTGCCATTGAATGAGGCGCTGCTGAGGGGTGAGTGCCAGTGAACAGGGCACTGATGAGCGGTGAGTGGCAGTGAACAGGGCACTGCTGAGCGTTGGGTGCCAGGGATCAGGGAGCTGCTGAGCGGTGAGTGCCAGTAAACAGGGCACTGCTGAGCGGTGAGTGCCAGTGAACAGGGCACTGCTGAGCGGTGGGTGCCAGTGAACAGTGAGTTGCTGAGCAGTGAGTGCCAGTGAACAGGGAGCTGCTGAGCGGTGAGTGCCAGTGAACAGGGCACTGCTGAGCGGTGAGTGCCAGTGAGCAGGGAGTTGCTAAGCGGTGAGTGCCAGTGAACAGGGAGCTGCTGAGCGGTGAGTGCCACTGAATGGGTCACTGCTGAGTGGTGAGTGCCAGTGAACAGGGCGTTGCTGAGTGGTGAGTGCCAGTGAATGGGTCACTGCTGAGCGATGAGTGCCAGTGAATGGGTCACTGCTGAGCGGTGTGTGCCAGTGAATGAGGTGCTGCTGAGCAGTGAGTGCCAGTGAATGGGTGACTGCTGAGCGGTGAGTGCCAGTGAACAGGGAGCTGCTGAGAGGTGAGTGCCAGTGAACAGGACGCTGCTGAGCGGTGAGTGCCAGTGAATGAGGCGTTGCTGAGTTGTGAGATCCAGTGAACAGGGCACTGCTGAGCGGTGAGTGCCAGTGAACGGGGACCTGCTGAGTGGTGAGTGCCAGTGAACAGGGAGCTGCTGAGCGGTGAGTGCCAGTGAACAGGGCACTGCTGAGCGGTGAGTGCCAGTGAAGAGGGCACAGCTGAGCGGTGAGTGCCATTGAACAGGACACTGCTGAGAGGTGAGTGCCATTGAATGAGGCGCTGCTGAGTGGTGAGTGCCAGTGAACAGGGCACTGCTGAGCGGTGAGTGCTAGTGAACAGGGTTTTGCTGAGTGGTGAGTGCCAGTGAACAGGGCACTGCTGAGCGGTGAGTGCCAGTGAACAGGGCACTGCTGAGCGGTGAGTGCCAGTGAACAGGGCACAGCTGAGCGGTGAGTGCCAGTGAACAGGGCACTGCTGAGCGGTGATTGCCAGTGAACAGGGAGCTGCTGAGCGGTGAGTGGCAGTGAATGAGGCACTGCTGAGCGGTGAGTGCCAGTGAATGAGGCACTGCTGAGCGGTGAGTGCCAGTGAACAGGGAGCTGCTGAGCGGTGAGTGCCAGTGAACAGGGAGCTGCTGAGCGGTGAGTGCCAGTGAACAGGGAGTTGCTGAGCGGTGAGTGCTAGTGAACAGGGTGTTGCTGAGTGGTGAGTGCCAGTGAACAGGGCGCTGCTGAGCGGTGAGTGCCAGTGAACAGGGCACTGCTGAGCGGTGAGTGCCAGTGAGCAGGGCACAGCTGAGCGGTGAGTGCCAGTGAACAGGGCACTGCTGAGCGGTGATTGACAGTGAACAGGGCACTGATGAGCGGTGAGTGGCAGTGAACAGGGCACTGCTGAGCGTTGGGTGCCAGGGATCAGGGAGCTGCTGAGCGGTGAGTGCCAGTAAACAGGGCACTGCTGAGCGGCGAGTGCCAGTGAACAGGGCACTGCTGAGCGGTGGGTGCCAGTGAACAGTGAGTTGCTGAGCGGTGAGTGCCAGTGAACAGGGAGCTGCTGAGCGGTGAGTGCCAGTGAACAGGGCACTGCTGAGCGGTGAGTGCCAGTGAGCAGGGAGTTGCTAAGCGGTGAGTGCCAGTGAACAGGGAGCTGCTGAGCGGTGAGTGCCACTGAATGGGTCACTGCTGAGTGGTGAGTGCCAGTGAACAGGGCGTTGCTGAGTGGTGAGTGCCAGTGAATGGGTCACTGCTGAGCGATGAGTGCCAGTGAATGGGTCACTGCTGAGCGGTGTGTGCCAGTGAATGAGGTGCTGCTGAGCAGTGAGTGCCAGCGAATGGGTGACTGCTGAGCGGTGAGTGCCAGTGAACAGGGAGCTGCTGAGAGGTGAGTGCCAGTGAACAGGACGCTGCTGAGCGGTGAGTGCCAGTGAATGAGGCGTTGCTGAGTTGTGAGATCCAGTGAACAGGGCACTGCTGAGCGGTGAGTGCCAGTGAACAGGGAGCTGCTGAGAGGTGAGTGCCAGTGAACAGGACGCTGCTGAGCGGTGAGTGCCAGTGAATGAGGCGTTGCTGAGTTGTGAGATCCAGTGAACAGGGCACTGCTGAGCGGTGAGTGCCAGTGAACAGGGCACTGCTGAGGGGTGAGTGCCAGTGAACAGGGCACTGCTGAGCGGTGAGTGCCAGTGAACAGGGCACTGCTGAGTGGTGAGTGCCAGTGAACAGGACACTGCTGAGCGGTGAGTGCCAGTGAACAGGGAGCTGCTGATTGGTGAGTGCCAGTGAACAGGGAGTTGCTGAGCGGTGAGTGCCAGTGAACAGGGCACTGCTGAGCGGTGAGTGCCAGTGAGCATGGAGTTGCTATGCGGTGAGTGTCCAGTGAACAGGGAGCTGCTGAGCGGTGAGTGCCACTGAATGTGTCACTGCTGAGTGGTGAGTGCCAGTGAACAGGGCGTTGCTGAGTGGTGAGTGCCAGTGAATGGGTCACTGCTGAGCGATGAGTGCCAGTGAACAGGGCACTGCTGAGCGGTGAGTGCCAGTGAACAGGACTCTGCTGATCGGTGAGTGCCAGTGAATGAGGCGTTGCTGAGCGGTGAGTGCCAGTGAATGGGTCGCTGCTGAGCGGTGAGTGCCAGTGAACAGGGAGCTGCTGAGCGGTGAGTGCCAGTGAACAGGGCACTGCTGAGAGGTGAGTGCCAGTGAAGAGGGCACTGCTAAGTGGTGAGTGCCAGTGAACAGGACACTGCTGAGCGGTGAGGGCCAGTGAACAGGGAGCTGCTGAGTGGTGAGTGCTAGTGAACAGGATACTGGTGAGCGGTGAGTGCCAGTGAATGAGGCGTTGCTGAGCGGTGAGTGCCAGTGAATGTGTCGCTGCTGAGCGGTGAGTGCCAGTGAACAGGACGCTGCTGAGTGGTGAGTGCCAGTAAACAGGGAGCTGCTAAGCGGTGAGCGCCAGTGAACAGGGCGCTGCTGAGCGGTGAGTGCCAGTGAATGAGGCGCTGCTGAGTGGTGAGTGCCAGTCAATGAGGTGCTGCTGAGTTGTGAGTGCCAGTGAACAGGGAGCTGCTGAGCGGTGAGTGCCAGTGAACAGGGCAGTGCTGAGTGGTGAGTGCCAGTGAATGAGGCGCTGCTGAGTGGTGAGTGCCAGTGAACAGGGAGCTGCTGAGCGGTGAGTGCCATTGAACAGGGCACTGCTGAGTGGTGAGTGCCAGTGAACAGGACACTGCTGAGCGGTGAGTGCCAGTGAACAGGGAGCTGCTGAGTGGTGAGTGCCAGTGAACAGGGAGCTGCTGAGCGGTGAGTGCCAGTGAATGGGTCGCTGCTGAGCGGTGAGTGCCAGTGAACAGGACGCTGCTGAGTGGTGAGTGACAGTAAACAGGGAGCTGCTAAGCGGTGAGTGCCAGTGAACAGGGAGCTGCTGAGCGGTGAGTGCCAGTGAAGAGGGCACTGCTGAGCGGTGAGTGCCAGTGAACAGGGCACAGCTGAGCGGTGAGTGCCATTGAACAGGACACTGCTGAGAGGTGAGTGCCATTGAATGAGGCGCTGCTGAGCGGTGAGTGCCAGTGAACAGGGCACTGCTGAGCGGTGAGTGCCAGTGAGCAGGGAGTTGCTAAGCGGTGAGTGCCAGTGAACAGGGAGCTGCTGAGCGGTGAGTGCCACTGAATGGGTCACTGCTGAGTGGTGAGTGCCAGTGAACAGGGCGTTGCTGAGTGGTGAGTGCCAGTGAATGGGTCACTGCTGAGCGATGAGTGCCAGTGAATGGGTCACTGCTGAGCGGTGTGTGCCAGTGAATGAGGTGCTGCTGAGCAGTGAGTGCCAGTGAATGGGTGACTGCTGAGCGGTGAGTGCCAGTGAACAGGGAGCTGCTGAGAGGTGAGTGCCAGTGAACAGGACGCTGCTGAGCGGTGAGTGCCAGTGAATGAGGCGTTGCTGAGTTGTGAGATCCAGTGAACAGGGCACTGCTGAGCGGTGAGTGCCAGTGAACAGGGCACTGCTGAGGGGTGAGTGCCAGTGAACAGGGCACTGCTGAGCGGTGAGTGCCAGTGAACAGGGCACTGCTGAGTGGTGAGTGCCAGTGAACAGGACACTGCTGAGCGGTGAGTGCCAGTGAACAGGGAGCTGCTGATTGGTGAGTGCCAGTGAACAGGGAGTTGCTGAGCGGTGAGTGCGAGTGAACAGGGCACTGCTGAGCGGTGAGTGCCAGTGAGCATGGAGTTGCTATGCGGTGAGTGTCCAGTGAACAGGGAGCTGCTGAGCGGTGAGTGCCACTGAATGTGTCACTGCTGAGTGGTGAGTGCCAGTGAATGGGTCACTGCTGAGCGATGAGTGCCAGTGAACAGGGCACTGCTGAGCGGTGAGTGCCAGTGAACAGGACTCTGCTGATCGGTGAGTGCCAGTGAATGAGGCGTTGCTGAGCGGTGAGTGCCAGTGAATGGGTCGCTGCTGAGCGGTGAGTGCCAGTGAACAGGGAGCTGCTGAGCGGTGAGTGCCAGTGAACAGGGCACTGCTGAGAGGTGAGTGCCAGTGAAGAGGGCACTGCTAAGTGGTGAGTGCCAGTGAACAGGACACTGCTGAGCGGTGAGGGCCAGTGAACAGGGAGCTGCTGAGTGGTGAGTGCTAGTGAACAGGACACTGGTGAGCGGTGAGTGCCAGTGAATGAGGCGTTGCTGAGCGGTGAGTGCCAGTGAATGTGTCGCTGCTGAGCGGTGAGTGCCAGTGAACAGGACGCTGCTGAGTGGTGAGTGCCAGTAAACAGGGAGCTGCTAAGCGGTGAGCGCCAGTGAACAGGGCGCTGCTGAGCGGTGAGTGCCAGTGAATGAGGCGCTGCTGAGTGGTGAGTGCCAGTCAATGAGGTGCTGCTGAGTTGTGAGTGCCAGTGAACAGGGAGCTGCTGAGCGGTGAGTGCCAGTGAACAGGGCAGTGCTGAGTGGTGAGTGCCAGTGAATGAGGCGCTGCTGAGTGGTGAGTGCCAGTGAACAGGGAGCTGCTGAGCGGTGAGTGCCATTGAACAGGGCACTGCTGAGTGGTGAGTGCCAGTGAACAGGACACTGCTGAGCGGTGAGTGCCAGTGAACAGGGAGCTGCTGAGTGGTGAGTGCCAGTGAACAGGGAGCTGCTGAGCGGTGAGTGCCAGTGAATGGGTCGCTGCTGAGCGGTGAGTGCCAGTGAACAGGACGCTGCTGAGTGGTGAGTGACAGTAAACAGGGAGCTGCTAAGCGGTGAGTGCCAGTGAACAGGGAGCTGCTGAGCGGTGAGTGCCAGTGAAGAGGGCACTGCTGAGCGGTGAGTGCCAGTGAACAGGGCACAGCTGAGCGGTGAGTGCCATTGAACAGGACACTGCTGAGAGGTGAGTGCCATTGAATGAGGCGCTGCTGAGTGGTGAGTGCCAGTGAACAGGGAGCTGCTGAGCGGTGAGTGCTAGTGAACAGGGTTTTGCTGAGTGGTGAGTGCCAGTGAACAGGGCACTGCTGAGCGGTGAGTGCCAGTGAACAGGGCACTGCTGAGCGGTGAGTGCCAGTGAACAGGGCACAGCTGAGCGGTGAGTGCCAGTGAACAGGGCACTGCTGAGCGGTGATTGCCAGTGAACAGGGAGCTGCTGAGCGGTGAGTGGCAGTGAATGAGGCACTGCTGAGCGGTGAGTGCCACTGAATGGGTCACTGCTGAGTGGTGAGTGCCAGTGAACAGGGCGTTGCTGAGTGGTGAGTGCCAGTGAATGGGTCACTGCTGAGCGATGAGTGCCAGTGAATGGGTCACTGCTGAGCGGTGTGTGCCAGTGAATGAGGTGCTGCTGAGAGTGAGTGCCAGTGAATGGGTGACTGCTGAGCGGTGAGTGCCAGTGAACAGGGAGCTGCTGAGAGGTGA
>NW_024470721.1:1155264-1291604 GCF_017639515.1 Carcharodon carcharias
GTGCCAGTGAACAGGACGCTGCTGAGCGGTGAGTGCCAGTGAATGAGGCGTTGCTGAGTTGTGAGATCCAGTGAACAGGGCACTGCTGAGCGGTGAGTGCCAGTGAACAGGGAGCAGCTGAGAGGTGAGTGCCAGTGAACAGGACGCTGCTGAGCGGTGTGTGCCAGTGAATGAGGCTTTGCTGAGTTGTGAGATCCAGTGAACAGGGCACTGCTGAGCGGTGAGTGCCAGTGAACAGGGCACTGCTGAGCGGTGAGTGCCAGTGAACAGGGCACTGCTGAGCGGTGAGTGCCAGTGAACAGGGCACTGCTGAGCGGTGAGTGCCAGTGAACAGGGCACTGCTGAGTGGTGAGTGCCAGTGAACAGGACACTGCTGAGCGGTGAGTGCCAGTGAACAGGGAGCTGCTGATTGGTGAGTGCCAGTGAACAGGGAGTTGCTGAGCGGTGAGTGCCAGTGAACAGGGCACTGCTGAGCGGTGAGTGCCAGTGAGCATGGAGTTGCTATGCGGTGAGTGTCCAGTGAAGAGGGAGCTGCTGAGCGGTGAGTGCCACTGAATGTGTCACTGCTGAGTGGTGAGTGCCAGTGAACAGGGCGTTGCTGAGAGGTGAGTGCCAGTGAACAGGACACTGCTGAGCGGTGAGTGCCAGTGAACAGGGAGCTGCTGAGCGGTGAGTGCCAGTGAACAGGACGCTGCTGAGCGGTGAGTGCCAGTGAATGAGGCGTTGCTGAGTTGTGAGATCCAGTGAACAGGGCACTGCTGAGCGGTGAGTGCCAGTGAACAGGGCACTGCTGAGGGGTGAGTGCCAGTGAACAGGGCACTGCTGAGCGGTGAGTGCCAGTGAACAGGGCACTGCTGAGTGGTGAGTGCCAGTGAACAGGACACTGCTGAGCGGTGAGTGCCAGTGAACAGGGAGCTGCTGATTGGTGAGTGCCAGTGAACAGGGAGTTGCTGAGCGGTGAGTGCCAGTGAACAGGGCACTGCTGAGCGGTGAGTGCCAGTGAGCATGGAGTTGCTATGCGGTGAGTGTCCAGTGAACAGGGAGCTGCTGAGCGGTGAGTGCCACTGAATGTGTCACTGCTGAGTGGTGAGTGCCAGTGAACAGGGCGTTGCTGAGTGGTGAGTGCCAGTGAATGGGTCACTGCTGAGCGATGAGTGCCAGTGAACAGGGCACTGCTGAGCGGTGAGTGCCAGTGAACAGGACTCTGCTGATCGGTGAGTGCCAGTGAATGAGGCGTTGCTGAGCGGTGAGTGCCAGTGAATGGGTCGCTGCTGAGCGGTGAGTGCCAGTGAACAGGGAGCTGCTGAGCGGTGAGTGCCAGTGAACAGGGCACTGCTGAGAGGTGAGTGCCAGTGAAGAGGGCACTGCTAAGTGGTGAGTGCCAGTGAACAGGACACTGCTGAGCGGTGAGGGCCAGTGAACAGGGAGCTGCTGAGTGGTGAGTGCTAGTGAACAGGACACTGGTGAGCGGTGAGTGCCAGTGAATGAGGCGTTGCTGAGCGGTGAGTGCCAGTGAATGTGTAGCTGCTGAGCGGTGAGTGCCAGTGAACAGGACGCTGCTGAGTGGTGAGTGCCAGTAAACAGGGAGCTGCTAAGCGGTGAGCGCCAGTTAACAGGGCGCTGCTGAGCGGTGAGTGCCAGTGAATGAGGCGCTGCTGAGTGGTGAGTGCCAGTCAATGAGGTGCTGCTGAGTTGTGAGTGCCAGTGAACAGGGAGCTGCTGAGCGGTGAGTGCCAGTGAACAGGGCAGTGCTGAGTGGTGAGTGCCAGTGAATGAGGCGCTGCTGAGTGGTGAGTGCCAGTGAACAGGGAGCTGCTGAGCGGTGAGTGCCATTGAACAGGGCACTGAGTGGTGAGTGCCAGTGAACAGGACACTGCTGAGCGGTGAGTGCCAGTGAACAGGGAGCTGCTGAGTGGTGAGTGCCAGTGAACAGGGAGCTGCTGAGCGGTGAGTGCCAGTGAATGGGTCGCTGCTGAGCGGTGAGTGCCAGTGAACAGGACGCTGCTGAGTGGTGAGTGACAGTAAACAGGGAGCTGCTAAGCGGTGAGTGCCAGTGAACAGGGAGCTGCTGAGCGGTGAGTGCCAGTGAAGAGGGCACTGCTGAGCGGTGAGTGCCAGTGAACAGGGCACTGCTGAGAGGTGAGTGCCATTGAATGAGGCGCTGCTGAGGGGTGAGTGCCAGTGAACAGGGCACTGATGAGCGGTGAGTGGCAGTGAACAGGGCACTGCTGAGCGTTGGGTGCCAGGGATCAGGGAGCTGCTGAGCGGTGAGTGCCAGTAAACAGGGCACTGCTGAGCGGTGAGTGCCAGTGAACAGGGCACTGCTGAGCGGTGGGTGCCAGTGAACAGTGAGTTGCTGAGCAGTGAGTGCCAGTGAACAGGGAGCTGCTGAGCGGTGAGTGCCAGTGAACAGGGCACTGCTGAGCGGTGAGTGCCAGTGAGCAGGGAGTTGCTAAGCGGTGAGTGCCAGTGAACAGGGAGCTGCTGAGCGGTGAGTGCCACTGAATGGGTCACTGCTGAGTGGTGAGTGCCAGTGAACAGGGCGTTGCTGAGTGGTGAGTGCCAGTGAATGGGTCACTGCTGAGCGATGAGTGCCAGTGAATGGGTCACTGCTGAGCGGTGTGTGCCAGTGAATGAGGTGCTGCTGAGCAGTGAGTGCCAGTGAATGGGTGACTGCTGAGCGGTGAGTGCCAGTGAACAGGGAGCTGCTGAGAGGTGAGTGCCAGTGAACAGGACGCTGCTGAGCGGTGAGTGCCAGTGAATGAGGCGTTGCTGAGTTGTGAGATCCAGTGAACAGGGCACTGCTGAGCGGTGAGTGCCAGTGAACGGGGACCTGCTGAGTGGTGAGTGCCAGTGAACAGGGAGCTGCTGAGCGGTGAGTGCCAGTGAACAGGGCACTGCTGAGCGGTGAGTGCCAGTGAACAGGGCACAGCTGAGCGGTGAGTGCCATTGAACAGGACACTGCTGAGAGGTGAGTGCCATTGAATGAGGCGCTGCTGAGTGGTGAGTGCCAGTGAACAGGGCACTGCTGAGCGGTGAGTGCTAGTGAACAGGGTTTTGCTGAGTGGTGAGTGCCAGTGAACAGGGCACTGCTGAGCGGTGAGTGCCAGTGAACAGGGCACTGCTGAGCGGTGAGTGCCAGTGAACAGGGCACAGCTGAGCGGTGAGTGCCAGTGAACAGGGCACTGCTGAGCGGTGATTGCCAGTGAACAGGGAGCTGCTGAGCGGTGAGTGGCAGTGAATGAGGCACTGCTGAGCGGTGAGTGCCAGTGAATGAGGCACTGCTGAGCGGTGAGTGCCAGTGAACAGGGAGCTTCTGAGCGGTGAGTGCCAGTGAACAGGGAGCTGCTGAGCGGTGAGTGCCAGTGAACAGGGAGTTGCTGAGCGGTGAGTGCTAGTGAACAGGGTGTTGCTGAGTGGTGAGTGCCAGTGAACAGGGCGCTGCTGAGCGGTGAGTGCCAGTGAACAGGGCACTGCTGAGCGGTGAGTGCCAGTGAGCAGGGCACAGCTGAGCGGTGAGTGCCAGTGAACAGGGCACTGCTGAGCGGTGATTGACAGTGAACAGGGCACTGATGAGCGGTGAGTGGCAGTGAACAGGGCACTGCTGAGCGTTGGGTGCCAGGGATCAGGGAGCTGCTGAGCGGTGAGTGCCAGTAAACAGGGCACTGCTGAGTGGCGAGTGCCAGTGAACAGGGCACTGCTGAGCGGTGGGTGCCAGTGAACAGTGAGTTGCTGAGCGGTGAGTGCCAGTGAACAGGGAGCTGCTGAGCGGTGAGTTCCAGTGAACAGGGCACTGCTGAGCGGTGAGTGCCAGTGAGCAGGGAGTTGCTAAGCGGTGAGTGCCAGTGAACAGGGAGCTGCTGAGCGGTGAGTGCCACTGAATGGGTCACTGCTGAGTGGTGAGTGCCAGTGAACAGGGCGTTGCTGAGTGGTGAGTGCCAGTGAATGGGTCACTGCTGAGCGATGAGTGCCAGTGAATGGGTCACTGCTGAGCGGTGTGTGCCAGTGAATGAGGTGCTGCTGAGCAGTGAGTGCCAGTGAATGGGTGACTGCTGAGCGGTGAGTGCCAGTGAACAGGGAGCTGCTGAGAGGTGAGTGCCAGTGAACAGGACGCTGCTGAGCGGTGAGTGCCAGTGAATGAGGCGTTGCTGAGTTGTGAGATCCAGTGAACAGGGCACTGCTGAGCGGTGAGTGCCAGTGAACAGGGAGCTGCTGAGAGGTGAGTGCCAGTGAACAGGACGCTGCTGAGCGGTGAGTGCCAGTGAATGAGGCGTTGCTGAGTTGTGAGATCCAGTGAACAGGGCACTGCTGAGCGGTGAGTGCCAGTGAACAGGGCACTGCTGAGGGGTGAGTGCCAGTGAACAGGGCACTGCTGAGCGGTGAGTGCCAGTGAACAGGGCACTGCTGAGTGGTGAGTGCCAGTGAACAGGACACTGCTGAGCGGTGAGTGCCAGTGAACAGGGAGCTGCTGATTGGTGAGTGCCAGTGAACAGGGAGTTGCTGAGCGGTGAGTGCCAGTGAACAGGGCACTGCTGAGCGGTGAGTGCCAGTGAGCATGGAGTTGCTATGCGGTGAGTGTCCAGTGAACAGGGAGCTGCTGAGCGGTGAGTGCCACTGAATGTGTCACTGCTGAGTGGTGAGTGCCAGTGAACAGGGCGTTGCTGAGTGGTGAGTGCCAGTGAATGGGTCACTGCTGAACGATGAGTGCCAGTGAACAGGGCACTGCTGAGCGGTGAGTGCCAGTGAACAGGACTCTGCTGATCGGTGAGTGCCAGTGAATGAGGCGTTGCTGAGCGGTGAGTGCCAGTGAATGGGTCGCTGCTGAGCGGTGAGTGCCAGTGAACAGGGAGCTGCTGAGCGGTGAGTGCCAGTGAACAGGGCACTGCTGAGAGGTGAGTGCCAGTGAAGAGGGCACTGCTAAGTGGTGAGTGCCAGTGAACAGGACACTGCTGAGCGGTGAGGGCCAGTGAACAGGGAGCTGCTGAGTGGTGAGTGCTAGTGAACAGGACACTGGTGAGCGGTGAGTGCCAGTGAATGAGGCGTTGCTGAGCGGTGAGTGCCAGTGAATGTGTCGCTGCTGAGCGGTGAGTGCCAGTGAACAGGACGCTGCTGAGTGGTGAGTGCCAGTAAACAGGGAGCTGCTAAGCGGTGAGCGCCAGTGAACAGGGCGCTGCTGAGCGGTGAGTGCCAGTGAATGAGGCGCTGCTGAGTGGTGAGTGCCAGTCAATGAGGTGCTGCTGAGTTGTGAGTGCCAGTGAACAGGGAGCTGCTGAGCGGTGAGTGCCAGTGAACAGGGCAGTGCTGAGTGGTGAGTGCCAGTGAATGAGGCGCTGCTGAGTGGTGAGTGCCAGTGAACAGGGAGCTGCTGAGTGGTGAGTGCCAGTGAACAGGGAGCTGCTGAGCGGTGAGTGCCATTGAACAGGGCACTGCTGAGTGGTGAGTGCCAGTGAACAGGGAGCTGCTGAGCGGTGAGTGCCATTGAACAGGGCACTGCTGAGTGGTGAGTGCCAGTGAACAGGGAGCTGCTGAGTGGTGAGTGCCAGTGAACAGGGAGCTGCTGAGCGGTGAGTGCCAGTGAATGGGTCGCTGCTGAGCGGTGAGTGCCAGTGAACAGGACGCTGCTGAGTGGTGAGTGACAGTAAACAGGGAGCTGCTAAGCGGTGAGTGCCAGTGAACAGGGAGCTGCTGAGCGGTGAGTGCCAGTGAAGAGGGCACTGCTGAGCGGTGAGTGCCAGTGAACAGGGCACAGCTGAGCGGTGAGTGCCATTGAACAGGACACTGCTGAGAGGTGAGTGCCATTGAATGAGGCGCTGCTGAGCGGTGAGTGCCAGTGAACAGGGCACTGCTGAGCGGTGAGTGCCAGTGAGCAGGGAGTTGCTAAGCGGTGAGTGCCAGTGAACAGGGAGCTGCTGAGCGGTGAGTGCCACTGAATGGGTCACTGCTGAGTGGTGAGTGCCAGTGAACAGGGCGTTGCTGAGTGGTGAGTGCCAGTGAATGGGTCACTGCTGAGCGGTGTGTGCCAGTGAATGAGGTGCTGCTGAGCAGTGAGTGCCAGTGAATGGGTGACTGCTGAGCGGTGAGTGCCAGTGAACAGGGAGCTGCTGAGAGGTGAGTGCCAGTGAACAGGACGCTGCTGAGCGGTGAGTGCCAGTGAATGAGGCGTTGCTGAGTTGTGAGATCCAGTGAACAGGGCACTGCTGAGCGGTGAGTGCCAGTGAACAGGGAGCTGCTGAGAGGTGAGTGCCAGTGAACAGGACGCTGCTGAGCGGTGAGTGCCAGTGAATGAGGCGTTGCTGAGTTGTGAGATCCAGTGAACAGGGCACTGCTGAGCGGTGAGTGCCAGTGAACAGGGCACTGCTGAGCGGTGAGTGCCAGTGAACAGGGCACTGCTGAGTGGTGAGTGCCAGTGAACAGGACACTGCTGAGCGGTGAGTGCCAGTGAACAGGGAGCTGCTGATTGGTGAGTGCCAGTGAACAGGGAGTTGCTGAGCGGTGAGTGCGAGTGAACAGGGCACTGCTGAGCGGTGAGTGCCAGTGAGCATGGAGTTGCTATGCGGTGAGTGTCCAGTGAACAGGGAGCTGCTGAGCGGTGAGTGCCACTGAATGTGTCACTGCTGAGTGGTGAGTGCCAGTGAACAGGGCGTTGCTGAGTGGTGAGTGCCAGTGAATGGGTCACTGCTGAGCGATGAGTGCCAGTGAACAGGGCACTGCTGAGCGGTGAGTGCCAGTGAACAGGACTCTGCTGATCGGTGAGTGCCAGTGAATGAGGCGTTGCTGAGCGGTGAGTGCCAGTGAATGGGTCGCTGCTGAGCGGTGAGTGCCAGTGAACAGGGAGCTGCTGAGCGGTGAGTGCCAGTGAACAGGGCACTGCTGAGAGGTGAGTGCCAGTGAAGAGGGCACTGCTAAGTGGTGAGTGCCAGTGAACAGGACACTGCTGAGCGGTGAGGGCCAGTGAACAGGGAGCTGCTGAGTGGTGAGTGCTAGTGAACAGGACACTGGTGAGCGGTGAGTGCCAGTGAATGAGGCGTTGCTGAGTGGTGAGTGCCAGTAAACAGGGAGCTGTTAAGCGGTGAGCGCCAGTGAACAGGGCGCTGCTGAGCGGTGAGTGCCAGTGAATGAGGCGCTGCTGAGTGGTGAGTGCCAGTCAATGAGGTGCTGCTGAGTTGTGAGTGCCAGTGAACAGGGAGCTGCTGAGCGGTGAGTGCCAGTGAACAGGGCAGTGCTGAGTGGTGAGTGCCAGTGAATGAGGCGCTGCTGAGTGGTGAGTGCCAGTGAACAGGGAGCTGCTGAGCGGTGAGTGCCATTGAACAGGGCACTGCTGAGTGGTGAGTGCCAGTGAACAGGACACTGCTGAGCGGTGAGTGCCAGTGAACAGGGAGCTGCTGAGTGGTGAGTGCCAGTGAACAGGGAGCTGCTGAGCGGTGAGTGCCAGTGAATGGGTCGCTGCTGAGCGGTGAGTGCCAGTGAACAGGACGCTGCTGAGTGGTGAGTGACAGTAAACAGGGAGCTGCTAAGCGGTGAGTGCCAGTGAACAGGGAGCTGCTGAGCGGTGAGTGCCAGTGAAGAGGGCACTGCTGAGCGGTGAGTGCCAGTGAACAGGGCACAGCTGAGCGGTGAGTGCCATTGAACAGGACACTGCTGAGAGGTGAGTGCCATTGAATGAGGCGCTGCTGAGCGGTGAGTGCCAGTGAACAGGGCACTGCTGAGCGGTGAGTGCCAGTGAGCAGGGAGTTGCTAAGCGGTGAGTGCCAGTGAACAGGGAGCTGCTGAGCGGTGAGTGCCACTGAATGGGTCACTGCTGAGTGGTGAGTGCCAGTGAACAGGGCGTTGCTGAGTGGTGAGTGCCAGTGAATGGGTCACTGCTGAGCGATGAGTGCCAGTGAATGGGTCACTGCTGAGCGGTGTGTGCCAGTGAATGAGGTGCTGCTGAGCAGTGAGTGCCAGTGAATGGGTGACTGCTGAGCGGTGAGTGCCAGTGAACAGGGAGCTGCTGAGAGGTGAGTGCCAGTGAACAGGACGCTGCTGAGCGGTGAGTGCCAGTGAATGAGGCGTTGCTGAGTTGTGAGATCCAGTGAACAGGGCACTGCTGAGCGGTGAGTGCCAGTGAACAGGGAGCTGCTGAGAGGTGAGTGCCAGTGAACAGGACGCTGCTGAGCGGTGAGTGCCAGTGAATGAGGCGTTGCTGAGTTGTGAGATCCAGTGAACAGGGCACTGCTGAGCGGTGAGTGCCAGTGAACAGGGCACTGCTGAGGGGTGAGTGCCAGTGAACAGGGCACTGCTGAGCGGTGAGTGCCAGTGAACAGGGCACTGCTGAGTGGTGAGTGCCAGTGAACAGGACACTGCTGAGCGGTGAGTGCCAGTGAACAGGGAGCTGCTGATTGGTGAGTGCCAGTGAACAGGGAGTTGCTGAGCGGTGAGTGCCAGTGAACAGGGCACTGCTGAGCGGTGAGTGCCAGTGAGCATGGAGTTGCTATGCGTTGAGTGTCCAGTGAACAGGGAGCTGCTGAGCGGTGAGTGCCACTGAATGTGTCACTGCTGAGTGGTGAGTGCCAGTGAACAGGGCGTTGCTGAGTGGTGAGTGCCAGTGAATGGGTCACTGCTGAGCGATGAGTGCCAGTGAACAGGGCACTGCTGAGCGGTGAGTGCCAGTGAACAGGACTCTGCTGATCGGTGAGTGCCAGTGAATGAGGCGTTGCTGAGCGGGGAGTGCCAGTGAATGGGTCGCTGCTGAGCGGTGAGTGCCAGTGAACAGGGAGCTGCTGAGCGGTGAGTGCCAGTGAACAGGGCACTGCTGAGAGGTGAGTGCCAGTGAAGAGGGCACTGCTAAGTGGTGAGTGCCAGTGAACAGGACACTGCTGAGCGGTGAGGGCCAGTGAACAGGGAGCTGCTGAGTGGTGAGTGCTAGTGAACAGGACACTGGTGAGCGGTGAGTGCCAGTGAATGAGGCGTTGCTGAGCGGTGAGTGCCAGTGAATGTGTCGCTGCTGAGCGGTGAGTGCCAGTGAACAGGACGCTGCTGAGTGGTGAGTGCCAGTAAACAGGGAGCTGCTAAGCGGTGAGCGCCAGTGAACAGGGCGCTGCTGAGCGGTGAGTGCCAGTGAATGAGACGCTGCTGAGTGGTGAGTGCCAGTCAATGAGGTGCTGCTGAGTTTTGAGTGCCAGTGAACAGGGAGCTGCTGAGCGGTGAGTGCCAGTGAACAGGGCAGTGCTGAGTGGTGAGTGCCAGTGAATGAGGCGCTGCTGAGTGGTGAGTGCCAGTGAACAGGGAGCTGCTGAGCGGTGAGTGCCATTGAACAGGGCACTGCTGAGTGGTGAGTGCCAGTGAACAGGACACTGCTGAGCGGTGAGTGCCAGTGAACAGGGAGCTGCTGAGTGGTGAGTGCCAGTGAACAGGGAGCTGCTGAGCGGTGAGTGCCAGTGAATGGGTCGCTGCTGAGCGGTGAGTGCCAGTGAACAGGACGCTGCTGAGTGGTGAGTGACAGTAAACAGGGAGCTGCTAAGCGGTGAGTGCCAGTGAACAGGGAGCTGCTGAGCGGTGAGTGCCAGTGAAGAGGGCACTGCTGAGCGGTGAGTGCCAGTGAACAGGGCACAGCTGAGCGGTGAGTGCCATTGAACAGGACACAGCTGAGAGGTGAGTGCCATTGAATGAGGCGCTGCTGAGTGGTGAGTGCCAGTGAACAGGGAGCTGCTGAGCGGTGAGTGCTAGTGAACATGGTTTTGCTGAGTGGTGAGTGCCAGTGAACAGGGCACTGCTGAGCGGTGAGTGCCAGTGAACAGGGCACTGCTGAGCGGTGAGTGCCAGTGAACAGGGCACAGCTGAGCGGTGAGTGCCAGTGAACAGGGCACTGCTGAGCGGTGATTGCCAGTGAACAGGGAGCTGCTGAGCGGTGAGTGGCAGTGAATGAGGCACTGCTGAGCGGTGAGTGCCACTGAATGGGTCACTGCTGAGTGGTGAGTGCCAGTGAACAGGGCGTTGCTGAGTGGTGAGTGCCAGTGAATGGGTCACTGCTGAGCGATGAGTGCCAGTGAATGGGTCACTGCTGAGCGGTGTGTGCCAGTGAATGAGGTGCTGCTGAGCAGTGAGTGCCAGTGAATGGGTGACTGCTGAGCGGTGAGTGCCAGTGAACAGGGAGCTGCTGAGAGGTGAGTGCCAGTGAACAGGACGCTGCTGAGCGGTGAGTGCCAGTGAATGAGGCGTTGCTGAGTTGTGAGATCCAGTGAACAGGGCACTGCTGAGCGGTGAGTGCCAGTGAACAGGGAGCAGCTGAGAGGTGAGTGCCAGTGAACAGGACGCTGCTGAGCGGTGTGTGCCAGTGAATGAGGCGTTGCTGAGTTGTGAGATCCAGTGAACAGGGCACTGCTGAGCGGTGAGTGCCAGTGAACAAGGCACTGCTGAGCGGTGAGTGCCAGTGAACAGGGCACTGCTGAGCGGTGAGTGCCAGTGAACAGGGCACTGCTGAGTGGTGAGTGCCAGTGAACAGGACACTGCTGAGCGGTGAGTGCCAGTGAACAGGGAGCTGCTGATTGGTGAGTGCCAGTGAACAGGGAGTTGCTGAGCGGTGAGTGCCAGTGAACAGGGCACTGCTGAGCGGTGAGTGCCAGTGAGCATGGAGTTGCTATGCGGTGAGTGTCCAGTGAAGAGGGAGCTGCTGAGCGGTGAGTGCCACTGAATGTGTCACTGCTGAGTGGTGAGTGCCAGTGAACAGGGCGTTGCTGAGTGGTGAGTGCCAGTGAACAGGACACTGCTGAGCGGTGAGTGCCAGTGAACAGGGAGCTGCTGAGAGGTGAGTGCCAGTGAACAGGACGCTGCTGAGCGGTGAGTGCCAGTGAATGAGGCGTTGCTGAGTTGTGAGATCCAGTGAACAGGGCACTGCTGAGCGGTGAGTGCCAGTGAACAGGGAGCTGCTGAGAGGTGAGTGCCAGTGAACAGGACGCTGCTGAGCGGTGAGTGCCAGTGAATGAGGCGTTGCTGAGTTGTGAGATCCAGTGAACAGGGCACTGCTGAGCGGTGAGTGCCAGTGAACAGGGCACTGCTGAGGGGTGAGTGCCAGTGAACAGGGCACTGCTGAGCGGTGAGTGCCAGTGAACAGGGCACTGCTGAGTGGTGAGTGCCAGTGAACAGGACACTGCTGAGCGGTGAGTGCCAGTGAACAGGGAGCTGCTGATTGGTGAGTGCCAGTGAACAGGGAGTTGCTGAGCGGTGAGTGCGAGTGAACAGGGCACTGCTGAGCGGTGAGTGCCAGTGAGCATGGAGTTGCTATGCGGTGAGTGTCCAGTGAACAGGGAGCTGCTGAGCGGTGAGTGCCACTGAATGTGTCACTGCTGAGTGGTGAGTGCCAGTGAACAGGGCGTTGCTGAGTGGTGAGTGCCAGTGAATGGGTCACTGCTGAGCGATGAGTGCCAGTGAACAGGGCACTGCTGAGCGGTGAGTGCCAGTGAACAGGACTCTGCTGATCGGTGAGTGCCAGTGAATGAGGCGTTGCTGAGCGGTGAGTGCCAGTGAATGGGTCGCTGCTGAGCGGTGAGTGCCAGTGAACAGGGAGCTGCTGAGCGGTGAGTGCCAGTGAACAGGGCACTGCTGAGAGGTGAGTGCCAGTGAAGAGGGCACTGCTGAGTGGTGAGTGCCAGTGAACAGGACACTGCTGAGCGGTGAGTGCCAGTGAACAGGGAGCTGCTGAGTGGTGAGTGCTAGTGAACAGGACACTGGTGAGCGGTGAGTGCCAGTGAATGAGGCGTTGCTGAGCGGTGAGTGCCAGTGAATGTGTCGCTGCTGAGCGGTGAGTGCCAGTGAACAGGACGCTGCTGAGTGGTGAGTGCCAGTAAACAGGGAGCTGCTAAGCGGTGAGCGCCAGTGAACAGGGCGCTGCTGAGCGGTGAGTGCCAGTGAATGAGACGCTGCTGAGTGGTGAGTGCCAGTGAATGAGGTGCTGCTGAGTTGTGAGTGCCAGTGAACAGGGAGCTGCTGAGCGGTGAGTGCCAGTGAACAGGGCGTTGCTGAGTGGTGAGTGCCAGTGAATGGGTCACTGCTGAGCGATGAGTGCCAGTGAATGGGTCACTGCTGAGCGGTGTGTGCCAGTGAATGAGGTGCTGCTGAGCAGTGAGTGCCAGTGAATGGGTGACTGCTGAGCGGTGAGTGCCAGTGAACAGGGAGCTGCTGAGAGGTGAGTGCCAGTGAACAGGACGCTGCTGAGCGGTGAGTGCCAGTGAATGAGGCGTTGCTGAGTTGTGAGATCCAGTGAACAGGGCACTGCTGAGCGGTGAGTGCCAGTGAACAGGGAGCAGCTGAGAGGTGAGTGCCAGTGAACAGGACGCTGCTGAGCGGTGTGTGCCAGTGAATGAGGCGTTGCTGAGTTGTGAGATCCAGTGAACAGGGCACTGCTGAGCGGTGAGTGCCAGTGAACAAGGCACTGCTGAGCGGTGAGTGCCAGTGAACAGGGCACTGCTGAGCGGTGAGTGCCAGTGAACAGGGCACTGCTGAGTGGTGAGTGCCAGTGAACAGGACACTGCTGAGCGGTGAGTGCCAGTGAACAGGGAGCTGCTGATTGGTGAGTGCCAGTGAACAGGGAGTTGCTGAGCGGTGAGTGCCAGTGAACAGGGCACTGCTGAGCGGTGAGTGCCAGTGAGCATGGAGTTGCTATGCGGTGAGTGTCCAGTGAAGAGGGAGCTGCTGAGCGGTGAGTGCCACTGAATGTGTCACTGCTGAGTGGTGAGTGCCAGTGAACAGGGCGTTGCTGAGTGGTGAGTGCCAGTGAACAGGACACTGCTGAGCGGTGAGTGCCAGTGAACAGGGAGCTGCTGAGAGGTGAGTGCCAGTGAACAGGACGCTGCTGAGCGGTGAGTGCCAGTGAATGAGGCGTTGCTGAGTTGTGAGATCCAGTGAACAGGGCACTGCTGAGCGGTGAGTGCCAGTGAACAGGGAGCTGCTGAGAGGTGAGTGCCAGTGAACAGGACGCTGCTGAGCGGTGAGTGCCAGTGAATGAGGCGTTGCTGAGTTGTGAGATCCAGTGAACAGGGCACTGCTGAGCGGTGAGTGCCAGTGAACAGGGCACTGCTGAGGGGTGAGTGCCAGTGAACAGGGCACTGCTGAGCGGTGAGTGCCAGTGAACAGGGCACTGCTGAGTGGTGAGTGCCAGTGAACAGGACACTGCTGAGCGGTGAGTGCCAGTGAACAGGGAGCTGCTGATTGGTGAGTGCCAGTGAACAGGGAGTTGCTGAGCGGTGAGTGCCAGTGAACAGGGCACTGCTGAGCGGTGAGTGCCAGTGAGCATGGAGTTGCTATGCGGTGAGTGTCCAGTGAACAGGGAGCTGCTGAGCGGTGAGTGCCACTGAATGTGTCACTGCTGAGTGGTGAGTGCCAGTGAACAGGGCGTTGCTGAGTGGTGAGTGCCAGTGAATGGGTCACTGCTGAGCGATGAGTGCCAGTGAACAGGGCACTGCTGAGCGGTGAGTGCCAGTGAACAGGACTCTGCTGATCGGTGAGTGCCAGTGAATGAGGCGTTGCTGAGCGGTGAGTGCCAGTGAATGGGTCGCTGCTGAGTGGTGAGTGCCAGTGAACAGGGAGCTGCTGAGCGGTGAGTGCCAGTGAACAGGGCACTGCTGAGAGGTGAGTGCCAGTGAAGAGGGCACTGCTAAGTGGTGAGTGCCAGTGAACAGGACACTGCTGAGCGGTGAGGGCCAGTGAACAGGGAGCTGCTGAGTGGTGAGTGCTAGTGAACAGGACACTGGTGAGCGGTGAGTGCCAGTGAATGAGGCGTTGCTGAGCGGTGAGTGCCAGTGAATGTGTCGCTGCTGAGCGGTGAGTGCCAGTGAACAGGACGCTGCTGAGTGGTGAGTGCCAGTAAACAGGGAGCTGCTAAGCGGTGAGCGCCAGTTAACAGGGCGCTGCTGAGCGGTGAGTGCCAGTGAATGAGGCGCTGCTGAGTGGTGAGTGCCAGTCAATGAGGTGCTGCTGAGTTGTGAGTGCCAGTGAACAGGGAGCTGCTGAGCGGTGAGTGCCAGTGAACAGGGCAGTGCTGAGTGGTGAGTGCCAGTGAATGAGGCGCTGCTGAGTGGTGAGTGCCAGTGAACAGGGAGCTGCTGAGCGGTGAGTGCCATTGAACAGGGCACTGCTGAGTGGTGAGTGCCAGTGAACAGGACACTGCTGAGCGGTGAGTGCCAGTGAACAGGGAGCTGCTGAGTGGTGAGTGCCAGTGAACAGGGAGCTGCTGAGCGGTGAGTGCCAGTGAATGGGTCGCTGCTGAGCGGTGAGTGCCAGTGAACAGGACGCTGCTGAGTGGTGAGTGACAGTAAACAGGGAGCTGCTAAGCGGTGAGTGCCAGTGAACAGGGAGCTGCTGAGCGGTGAGTGCCAGTGAAGAGGGCACTGCTGAGCGGTGAGTGCCAGTGAACAGGGCACAGCTGAGCGGTGAGTGCCATTGAACAGGACACTGCTGAGAGGTGAGTGCCATTGAATGAGGCGCTGCTGAGTGGTGAGTGCCAGTGAACAGGGAGCTGCTGAGCGGTGAGTGCTAGTGAACAGGGTTTTGCTGAGTGGTGAGTGCCAGTGAACAGGGCACTGCTGAGCGGTGAGTGCCAGTGAACAGGGCACTGCTGAGCGGTGAGTGCCAGTGAACAGGGCACAGCTGAGCGGTGAGTGCCAGTGAACAGGGCACTGCTGAGCGGTGAGTGCCAGTGAACAGGGAGCTGCTGATTGGTGAGTGCCAGTGAACAGGGAGTTGCTGAGCGGTGAGTGCCAGTGAACAGGGCACTGCTGAGCGGTGAGTGCCAGTGAGCATGGAGTTGCTATGCGGTGAGTGTCCAGTGAAGAGGGAGCTGCTGAGCGGTGAGTGCCACTGAATGTGTCACTGCTGAGTGGTGAGTGCCAGTGAACAGGGCGTTGCTGAGTGGTGAGTGCCAGTGAACAGGACACTGCTGAGCGGTGAGTGCCAGTGAACAGGGAGCTGCTGAGAGGTGAGTGCCAGTGAACAGGACGCTGCTGAGCGGTGAGTGCCAGTGAATGAGGCGTTGCTGAGTTGTGAGATCCAGTGAACAGGGCACTGCTGAGCGGTGAGTGCCAGTGAACAGGGAGCTGCTGAGAGGTGAGTGCCAGTGAACAGGACGCTGCTGAGCGGTGAGTGCCAGTGAATGAGGCGTTGCTGAGTTGTGAGATCCAGTGAACAGGGCACTGCTGAGCGGTGAGTGCCAGTGAACAGGGCACTGCTGAGGGGTGAGTGCCAGTGAACAGGGCACTGCTGAGCGGTGAGTGCCAGTGAACAGGGCACTGCTGAGTGGTGAGTGCCAGTGAACAGGACACTGCTGAGCGGTGAGTGCCAGTGAACAGGGAGCTGCTGATTGGTGAGTGCCAGTGAACAGGGAGTTGCTGAGCGGTGAGTGCCAGTGAACAGGGCACTGCTGAGCGGTGAGTGCCAGTGAGCATGGAGTTGCTATGCGGTGAGTGTCCAGTGAACAGGGAGCTGCTGAGCGGTGAGTGCCACTGAATGTGTCACTGCTGAGTGGTGAGTGCCAGTGAACAGGGCGTTGCTGAGTGGTGAGTGCCAGTGAATGGGTCACTGCTGAGCGATGAGTGCCAGTGAACAGGGCACTGCTGAGCGGTGAGTGCCAGTGAACAGGACTCTGCTGATCGGTGAGTGCCAGTGAATGAGGCGTTGCTGAGCGGTGAGTGCCAGTGAATGGGTCGCTGCTGAGTGGTGAGTGCCAGTGAACAGGGAGCTGCTGAGCGGTGAGTGCCAGTGAACAGGGCACTGCTGAGAGGTGAGTGCCAGTGAAGAGGGCACTGCTAAGTGGTGAGTGCCAGTGAACAGGACACTGCTGAGCGGTGAGGGCCAGTGAACAGGGAGCTGCTGAGTGGTGAGTGCTAGTGAACAGGACACTGGTGAGCGGTGAGTGCCAGTGAATGAGGCGTTGCTGAGCGGTGAGTGCCAGTGAATGTGTCGCTGCTGAGCGGTGAGTGCCAGTGAACAGGACGCTGCTGAGTGGTGAGTGCCAGTAAACAGGGAGCTGCTAAGCGGTGAGCGCCAGTTAACAGGGCGCTGCTGAGCGGTGAGTGCCAGTGAATGAGGCGCTGCTGAGTGGTGAGTGCCAGTCAATGAGGTGCTGCTGAGTTGTGAGTGCCAGTGAACAGGGAGCTGCTGAGCGGTGAGTGCCAGTGAACAGGGCAGTGCTGAGTGGTGAGTGCCAGTGAATGAGGCGCTGCTGAGTGGTGAGTGCCAGTGAACAGGGAGCTGCTGAGCGGTGAGTGCCATTGAACAGGGCACTGCTGAGTGGTGAGTGCCAGTGAACAGGACACTGCTGAGCAGTGAGTGCCAGTGAACAGGGAGCTGCTGAGTGGTGAGTGCCAGTGAATGGGTCGCTGCTGAGCGGTGAGTGCCAGTGAACAGGACGCTGCTGAGTGGTGAGTGACAGTAAACAGGGAGCTGCTAAGCGGTGAGTGCCAGTGAACAGGGAGCTGCTGAGCGGTGAGTGCCAGTGAAGAGGGCACTGCTGAGCGGTGAGTGCCAGTGAACAGGGCACAGCTGAGCGGTGAGTGCCATTGAACAGGACACTGCTGAGAGGTGAGTGCCATTGAATGAGGCGCTGCTGAGTGGTGAGTGCCAGTGAACAGGGAGCTGCTGAGCGGTGAGTGCTAGTGAACAGGGTTTTGCTGAGTGGTGAGTGCCAGTGAACAGGGCACTGCTGAGCGGTGAGTGCCAGTGAACAGGGCACTGCTGAGCGGTGAGTGCCAGTGAACAGGGCACAGCTGAGCGGTGAGTGCCAGTGAACAGGGCACTGCTGAGCGGTGATTGCCAGTGAACAGGGAGCTGCTGAGCGGTGAGTGGCAGTGAATGAGGCACTGCTGAGCGGTGAGTGCCACTGAATGGGTCACTGCTGAGTGGTGAGTGCCAGTGAACAGGGCGTTGCTGAGTGGTGAGTGCCAGTGAATGGGTCACTGCTGAGCGATGAGTGCCAGTGAATGGGTCACTGCTGAGCGGTGTGTGCCAGTGAATGAGGTGCTGCTGAGCAGTGAGTGCCAGTGAATGGGTGACTGCTGAGCGGTGAGTGCCAGTGAACAGGGAGCTGCTGAGAGGTGAGTGCCAGTGAACAGGACGCTGCTGAGCGGTGAGTGCCAGTGAATGAGGCGTTGCTGAGTTGTGAGATCCAGTGAACAGGGCACTGCTGAGCGGTGAGTGCCAGTGAACAGGGAGCTGCTGAGAGGTGAGTGCCAGTGAACAGGACGCTGCTGAGCGGTGTGTGCCAGTGAATGAGGCGTTGCTGAGTTGTGAGATCCAGTGAACAGGGCACTGCTGAGCGGTGAGTGCCAGTGAACAAGGCACTGCTGAGCGGTGAGTGCCAGTGAACAGGGCACTGCTGAGCGGTGAGTGCCAGTGAACAGGGCACTGCTGAGTGGTGAGTGCCAGTGAACAGGACACTGCTGAGCGGTGAGTGCCAGTGAACAGGGAGCTGCTGATTGGTGAGTGCCAGTGAACAGGGAGTTGCTGAGCGGTGAGTGCCAGTGAACAGGGCACTGCTGAGCGGTGAGTGCCAGTGAGCATGGAGTTGCTATGCGGTGAGTGTCCAGTGAACAGGGAGCTGCTGAGCGGTGAGTGCCACTGAATGTGTCACTGCTGAGTGGTGAGTGCCAGTGAACAGGGCGTTGCTGAGTGGTGAGTGCCAGTGAATGGGTCACTGCTGAGCGATGAGTGCCAGTGAACAGGGCACTGCTGAGCGGTGAGTGCCAGTGAACAGGACTCTGCTGATCGGTGAGTGCCAGTGAATGAGGCGTTGCTGAGCTGTGAGTGCCAGTGAATGGGTCGCTGCTGAGCGGTGAGTGCCAGTGAACAGGGAGCTGCTGAGCGGTGAGTGCCAGTGAACAGGGCACTGCTGAGTGGTGAGTGCCAGTGAACAGGACACTGCTGAGCGGTGAGTGCCAGTGAACAGGGAGCTGCTGAGCGGTGAGTGCCAGTGAACAGGGCACTGCTGAGAGGTGAGTGCCAGTGAACAGGACACTGCTGAGCGGTGAGGGCCAGTGAACAGGGAGCTGCTGAGTGGTGAGTGCCAGTGAACAGGACACTGGTGAGCGGTGAGTGCCAGTGAATGAGGCGTTGCTGAGCGGTGAGTGCCAGTGAATGGGTCGCTGCTGAGCGGTGAGTGCCAGTGAACAGGACACTGCTGAGCGGTGAGTGCCAGTGAACAGGACTCTGCTGATCGGTGAGTGCCAGTGAATGAGGCGTTGCTGAGCTGTGAGTGCCAGTGAATGGGTCGCTGCTGAGCGGTGAGTGCCAGTGAACAGGGAGCTGCTGAGCGGTGAGTGCCAGTGAACAGGGCACTGCTGAGTGGTGAGTGCCAGTGAACAGGACACTGCTGAGCGGTGAGTGCCAGTGAACAGGGAGCTGCTGAGCGGTGAGTGCCAGTGAACAGGGCACTGCTGAGAGGTGAGTGCCAGTGAACAGGACACTGCTGAGCGGTGAGGGCCAGTGAACAGGGAGCTGCTGAGTGGTGAGTGCCAGTGAACAGGACACTGGTGAGCGGTGAGTGCCAGTGAATGAGGCGTTGCTGAGCGGTGAGTGCCAGTGAATGGGTCGCTGCTGAGCGGTGAGTGCCAGTGAACAGGACGCTGCTGAGTGGTGAGTGCCAGTAAACAGGGAGCTGCTAAGCGGTGAGCGCCAGTGAACAGGGCGCTGCTGAGCGGTGAGTGCCAGTGAATGAGGCGCTGCTGAGCGGTGAGTGCCAGTGAATGAGGCGCTGCTGAGCGGTGAGTGCCAGTGAACAGGGAGCTGCTGAGCGGTGAGTGCCATTGAACAGGGCACTGCTGAGTGGTGAGTGCCAGTGAACAGGACACTGCTGAGCGGTGAGTGCCAGTGAACAGGGAGCTGCTGAGTGGTGAGTGCCAGTGAACAGGGAGCTGCTGAGCGGTGAGTGCCAGTGAATGGGTCGCTGCTGAGCGGTGAGTGCCAGTGAACAGGACGCTGCTGAGTGGTGAGTGACAGTGAACAGGGAGCTGCTAAGCGGTGAGTGCCAGTGAACAGGGAGCTGCTGAGCGGTGAGTGCCAGTGAAGAGGGCACTGCTGAGCGGTGAGTGCCAGTGAACAGGGCACAGCTGAGCGGTGAGTGCCATTGAACAGGACACTGCTGAGAGGTGAGTGCCATTGAATGAGGCGCTGCTGAGTGGTGAGTGCCAGTGAACAGGGAGCTGCTGAGCGGTGAGTGCTAGTGAACAGGGTTTTGCTGAGTGGTGAGTGCCAGTGAACAGGGCACTGCTGAGCGGTGAGTGCCAGTGAACAGGGCACTGCTGAGCGGTGAGTGCCAGTGAACAGGGCACAGCTGAGCGGTGAGTGCCAGTGAACAGGGCACTGCTGAGCGGTGATTGCCAGTGAACAGGGAGCTGCTGAGCGGTGAGTGGCAGTGAATGAGGCACTGCTGAGCGGTGAGTGCCACTGAATGGTTCACTGCTGAGTGGTGAGTGCCAGTGAACAGGGCGTTGCTGAGTGGTGAGTGCCAGTGAATGGGTCACTGCTGAGCGATGAGTGCCAGTGAATGGGTCACTGCTGAGCGGTGTATGCCAGTGAATGAGGTGCTGCTGAGCAGTGAGTGCCAGTGAATGGGTGACTGCTGAGCGGTGAGTGCCAGTGAACAGGGAGCTGCTGAGAGGTGAGTGCCAGTGAACAGGCCGCTGCTGAGCGGTGAGTGCCAGTGAATGAGGCGTTGCTGAGTTGTGAGATCCAGTGAACAGGGCACTGCTGAGCGGTGAGTGCCAGTGAACAGGGAGCTGCTGAGAGGTGAGTGCCAGTGAACAGGACGCTGCTGAGCGGTGTGTGCCAGTGAATGAGGCGTTGCTGAGTTGTGAGATCCAGTGAACAGGGCACTGCTGAGCGGTGAGTGCCAGTGAACAAGGCACTGCTGAGCGGTGAGTGCCAGTGAACAGGGCACTGCTGAGCGGTGAGTGCCAGTGAACAGGGCACTGCTGAGTGGTGAGTGCCAGTGAACAGGACACTGCTGAGCGGTGAGTGCCAGTGAACAGGGAGCTGCTGATTGGTGAGTGCCAGTGAACAGGGAGTTGCTGAGCGGTGAGTGCCAGTGAACAGGGCACTGCTGAGCGGTGAGTGCCAGTGAGCATGGAGTTGCTATGCGGTGAGTGTCCAGTGAACAGGGAGCTGCTGAGCGGTGAGTGCCACTGAATGTGTCACTGCTGAGTGGTGAGTGCCAGTGAACAGGGCGTTGCTGAGTGGTGAGTGCCAGTGAATGGGTCACTGCTGAGCGATGAGTGCCAGTGAACAGGGCACTGCTGAGCGGTGAGTGCCAGTGAACAGGACTCTGCTGATCGGTGAGTGCCAGTGAATGAGGCGTTGCTGAGCGGTGAGTGCCAGTGAATGGGTCGCTGCTGAGCGGTGAGTGCCAGTGAACAGGGAGCTGCTGAGCGGTGAGTGCCAGTGAACAGGGCACTGCTGAGAGGTGAGTGCCAGTGAAGAGGGCACTGCTAAGTGGTGAGTGCCAGTGAACAGGACACTGCTGAGCGGTGAGGGCCAGTGACCAGGGAGCTGCTGAGTGGTGAGTGCCAGTGAACAGGACACTGGTGAGCGGTGAGTGCCAGTGAATGAGGCGTTGCTGAGCGGTGAGTGCCAGTGAATGGGTCGCTGCTGAGCGGTGAGTGCCAGTGAACAGGACGCTGCTGAGTGGTGAGTGCCAGTAAACAGGGAGCTGCTAAGCGGTGAGCGCCAGTGAACAGGGCGCTGCTGAGCGGTGAGTGCCAGTGAATGAGGCGCTGCTGAGTGGTGAGTGCCAGTCAATGAGGTGCTGCTGAGTTGTGAGTGCCAGTGAACAGGGAGCTGCTGAGCGGTGAGTGCCAGTGAACAGGGCAGTGCTGAGTGGTGAGTGCCAGTGAATGAGGCGCTGCTGAGTGGTGAGTGCCAGTGAACAGGGAGCTGCTGAGCGGTGAGTGCCATTGAACAGGGCACTGCTGAGTGGTGAGTGCCAGTGAACAGGACACTGCTGAGCGGTGAGTGCCAGTGAACAGGGAGCTGCTGAGTGGTGAGTGCCAGTGAACAGGGAGCTGCTGAGCGGTGAGTGCCAGTGAATGGGTCGCTGCTGAGCGGTGAGTGCCAGTGAACAGGGCACTGCTGAGTGGTGAGTGCCAGTGAACAGGGACCTGCTGAGTGGTGAGTGCCAGTGAACAGGGAGCTGCTGAGCGGTGAGTGCCAGTGAACAGGGCACTGCTGAGCGGTGAGTGCCAGTGAACAGGGCACAGCTGAGCGGTGAGTGCCATTGAACAGGACACTGCTGAGAGGTGAGTGCCATTGAATGAGGCGCTGCTGAGTGGTGAGTGCCAGTGAACAGGGAGCTGCTGAGCGGTGAGCGCTAGTGAACAGGGTTTTGCTGAGTGGTGAGTGCCAGTGAACAGGGCACTGCTGAGCGGTGAGTGCCAGTGAACAGGGCACTGCTGAGCGGTGAGTGCCAGTGAACAGGGCACAGCTGAGCGGTGAGTGCCAGTGAACAGGGCACAGCTGAGTGGTGAGTGCCAGTGAACAGGGCACTGCTGAGCGGTGATTGCCAGTGAACAGGGAGCTGCTGAGCGGTGAGTGGCAGTGAATGAGGCACTGCTGAGCGGTGAGTGCCACTGAATGGGTCACTGCTGAGTGGTGAGTGCCAGTGAACAGGGCGTTGCTGAGTGGTGAGTGCCAGTGAATGGGTCACTGCTGAGCGATGAGTGCCAGTGAATGGGTGACTGCTGAGCGGTGAGTGCCAGTGAACAGGGCACTGCTGAGAGGTGAGTGCCAGTGAAGAGGGCACTGCTAAGTGGTGAGTGCCAGTGAACAGGACAATGCTGAGCGGTGAGTGCCAGTGAACAGGGAGCTGCTGAGTGGTGAGTGCCAGTGAACAGGACACTGGTGAGTGGTGAGTGCCAGTGAATGAGGCGTTGCTGAGCGGTGAGTGCCAGTGAATGGGTCGCTGCTGAGCGGTGAGTGCCAGTGAACAGGACACTGCTGAGTGGTGAGTGCCAGTAAACAGGGAGCTGCTAAGCGGTGAGCGCCAGTGAACAGGGCGCTGCTGAGCAGTGAGTGCCAGTGAATGAGGCGCTGCTGAGTGGTGAGTGCCAGTGAATGAGGTGCTGCTGAGTTGTGAGTTCCAGTGAACAGGGAGCTGCTGAGCGGTGAGTGCCAGTGAACAGGGCACTGCTGAGAGGTGAGTGCCAGTGAACAGGGAGCTGCTGAGCGGTGAGTGCCAGTGAACAGGGCACTGCTGAGTGGTGAGTGCCAGTGAACAGGACACTGCTGAGCGGTGAGTGACAGTAAACAGGGAGCTGCTAAGCGGTGAGTGCCAGTGAACAGGAAGCTGCTGAGCGGTGAGTGCCAGTGAACAGGGCACTGCTGAGCGGTGAGTGCCAGTGAACAGGGCACTGTTGAGCGGTGAGTGCCAGTGTACAGGACACTGCTGAGCGGTGAGTGCCAGTGAATGAGGCGTTGCTGAGCGGTGAGTGCCAGTGAACAGTGCACTGCTGAGTGGTGAGTGCCAGTGAATGAGATGTTGCTGAGCGGTGAGTGCCAGTGAACAGGGCACTGCTGAGCGGTGAGTGCCAGTGAACAGTGCACTGCTGAGCAGTGAGTGCCAGTGAACAGGGAGCTCCTGAGCGGTGGGTGCCAGTGAACAGGGAGTTGCTGAGCGGTGAGTGCCAGTGAACAGGGAGTTGCTGAGCGGTGAGTGCCAGTGAACAGGGCACTGCTGAGCGGTTAGTGCCAGTGAGCAGGGAGCTGCTCAGCGGTGAGTGCCAGTGAACAGGGAGCTGCTGAGCGGTGAGTGCCAGTGAATGAGGCACTGCTGAGCGGTGAGTGCCAGTGAATGAGGCACTGCTGAGCGGTGAGTGCCAGTGAACAGGGAGCTGCTGAGCGGTGAGTGCCAGTGAACAGGGAGCTGCTGAGCAGTGAGTGCCAGTGAGCAGGGAGTTGCTATGCGGTGAGTGCCAGTGAACAGGGAGCTGCTGAGCGGTGAGTGCCAGTGAATGAGGCACTGCTGAGCGGTGAGTGCCAGTGAATGAGGCACTGCTGAGCGGTGAGTGCCAGTGAACAGGGAGCTGCTGAGCGGTGAGTGCCAGTGAACAGGGCACTGCTGAGCGGTGAGTGCCAGTGAACAGGGCACAGCTGAGTGGTGAGTGCCAGTGAACAGGGCACAGCTGAGCGGTGATTGCCAGTGAATTGGGAGCTGCTGAGCGGTGAGTGCCAGTGAATGAGGCAATGCTGAGCGGTGAGTGCCAGTGAACAGAGAGCTGCTGAGCGGTGAGTGCCAGTGAACAGGGAGCTGCTGAGCGGTGAGTGCCAGTGAACAGGGAGTTGCTGAGCGGTGAGTGCTAGTGAACAGGGTGTTGCTGAGTGGTGAGTGCCAGTGAACAGGACACTGCTGAGCGGTGAGTGCCAGTGAATGGGTCGCTGCTGAGCAGTGAGTGCCAGTGAACAGGGAGCTGCTGTGCGGTGAGTGCCAGTGAACAGGGCACTGCTGAGAGGTGAGTGCCAGTGAAGAGGGCAATGCTAAGTGGTGAGTGCCAGTGAACAGGGCACTGCTGAGCGGTGAGTGCCAGTGAACAGGGAGCTGCTGAGTGGTGAGTGCCAGTGAACAGGACACTGGTGAGCGGTGAGTGCCAGTGAATGAGGCGTTGCTGAGCGGTGAGTGCCAGTGAATGGGTCGCTGCTGAGCGGTGAGTGCCAGTGAACAGGACGCTGCTGAGTGGTGAGTGCCAGTAAACAGGGAGCTGCTAAGCGGTGAGCGCCAGTGAACAGGGCGCTGCTGAGCGGTGAGTGCCAGTGAATGAGGCGCTGCTGAGTGGTGAGTGCCAGTGAATGAGGTGCTGCTGAGTTGTGAGTTCCAGTGAACAGGGAGCTGCTGAGCGGTGAGTGCCAGTGAACAGGGCACTGCTGAGTGATGAGTGCCAGTGAACAGGACACTGCTGAACGGTGAGTGCCAGTGAACAGGGAGCTGCTGAGCGGTGAGTGCCAGTGAACAGGACACTGCTGAGCGGTGAGTGCCAGTGAATGGGTCGCTGCTGAGCGATGAGTGCCAGTGAACAGGGCACTGCAGAGCGGTGAGTGCCAGTGAAGAGGGCACTGCTAAGTGGTGAGTGCCAGTGAACAGGACACTGCTGAGCGGTGAGGGCCAGTGAACAGGGAGCTGCTGAGTGGTGAGTGCTAGTGAACAGGACACTGGTGAGCGGTGAGTGCCAGTGAATGAGGCGTTGCTGAGCGGTGAGTGCCAGTGAATGTGTCGCTGCTGAGCGGTGAGTGCCAGTGAACAGGACGCTGCTGAGTGGTGAGTGCCAGTAAACAGGGAGCTGCTAAGCGGTGAGCGCCAGTTAACAGGGCGCTGCTGAGCGGTGAGTGCCAGTGAATGAGGCGCTGCTGAGTGGTGAGTGCCAGTCAATGAGGTGCTGCTGAGTTGTGAGTGCCAGTGAACAGGGAGCTGCTGAGCGGTGAGTGCCAGTGAACAGGGCAGTGCTGAGTGGTGAGTGCCAGTGAATGAGGCGCTGCTGAGTGGTGAGTGCCAGTGAACAGGGAGCTGCTGAGCGGTGAGTGCCATTGAACAGGGCACTGCTGAGTGGTGAGTGCCAGTGAACAGGACACTGCTGAGCAGTGAGTGCCAGTGAACAGGGAGCTGCTGAGTGGTGAGTGCCAGTGAACAGGGAGCTGCTGAGCGGTGAGTGCCAGTGAATGGGTCGCTGCTGAGCGGTGAGTGCCAGTGAACAGGACGCTGCTGAGTGGTGAGTGACAGTAAACAGGGAGCTGCTAAGCGGTGAGTGCCAGTGAACAGGGAGCTGCTGAGCGGTGAGTGCCAGTGAAGAGGGCACTGCTGAGCGGTGAGTGCCAGTGAACAGGGAGCTGCTGAGCGGTGAGTGCTAGTGAACAGGGTTTTGCTGAGTGGTGAGTGCCAGTGAACAGGGCACTGCTGAGCGGTGAGTGCCAGTGAACAGGGCACTGCTGAGCGGTGAGTGCCAGTGAACAGGGCACAGCTGAGCGGTGAGTGCCAGTGAACAGGGCACTGCTGAGCGGTGATTGCCAGTGAACAGGGAGCTGCTGAGCGGTGAGTGGCAGTGAATGAGGCACTGCTGAGCGGTGAGTGCCACTGAATGGGTCACTGCTGAGTGGTGAGTGCCAGTGAACAGGGCGTTGCTGAGTGGTGAGTGCCAGTGAATGGGTCACTGCTGAGCGATGAGTGCCAGTGAATGGGTCACTGCTGAGCGGTGTGTGCCAGTGAATGAGGTGCTGCTGAGCAGTGAGTGCCAGTGAATGGGTGACTGCTGAGCGGTGAGTGCCAGTGAACAGGGAGCTGCTGAGAGGTGAGTGCCAGTGAACAGGACGCTGCTGAGCGGTGAGTGCCAGTGAATGAGGCGTTGCTGAGTTGTGAGATCCAGTGAACAGGGCACTGCTGAGCGGTGAGTGCCAGTGAACAGGGAGCAGCTGAGAGGTGAGTGCCAGTGAACAGGACGCTGCTGAGCGGTGTGTGCCAGTGAATGAGGCGTTGCTGAGTTGTGAGATCCAGTGAACAGGGCACTGCTGAGCGGTGAGTGCCAGTGAACAAGGCACTGCTGAGCGGTGAGTGCCAGTGAACAGGGCACTGCTGAGCGGTGAGTGCCAGTGAACAGGGCACTGCTGAGTGGTGAGTGCCAGTGAACAGGACACTGCTGAGCGGTGAGTGCCAGTGAACAGGGAGCTGCTGATTGGTGAGTGCCAGTGAACAGGGAGTTGCTGAGCGGTGAGTGCCAGTGAACAGGGCACTGCTGAGCGGTGAGTGCCAGTGAGCATGGAGTTGCTATGCGGTGAGTGTCCAGTGAACAGGGAGCTGCTGAGCGGTGAGTGCCACTGAATGTGTCACTGCTGAGTGGTGAGTGCCAGTGAACAGGGCGTTGCTGAGTGGTGAGTGCCAGTGAATGGGTCACTGCTGAGCGATGAGTGCCAGTGAACAGGGCACTGCTGAGCGGTGAGTGCCAGTGAACAGGACTCTGCTGATCGGTGAGTGCCAGTGAATGAGGCGTTGCTGAGCTGTGAGTGCCAGTGAATGGGTCGCTGCTGAGCGGTGAGTGCCAGTGAACAGGGAGCTGCTGAGCGGTGAGTGCCAGTGAACAGGGCACTGCTGAGTGGTGAGTGCCAGTGAACAGGACACTGCTGAGCGGTGAGTGCCAGTGAACAGGGAGCTGCTGAGCGGTGAGTGCCAGTGAACAGGGCACTGCTGAGAGGTGAGTGCCAGTGAACAGGACACTGCTGAGCGGTGAGGGCCAGTGAACAGGGAGCTGCTGAGTGGTGAGTGCCAGTGAACAGGACACTGGTGAGCGGTGAGTGCCAGTGAATGAGGCGTTGCTGAGCGGTGAGTGCCAGTGAATGGGTCGCTGCTGAGCGGTGAGTGCCAGTGAACAGGACGCTGCTGAGTGGTGAGTGCCAGTAAACAGGGAGCTGCTAAGCGGTGAGCGCCAGTGAACAGGGCGCTGCTGAGCGGTGAGTGCCAGTGAATGAGGCGCTGCTGAGCGGTGAGTGCCAGTGAATGAGGCGCTGCTGAGCGGTGAGTGCCAGTGAACAGGGAGCTGCTGAGCGGTGAGTGCCATTGAACAGGGCACTGCTGAGTGGTGAGTGCCAGTGAACAGGACACTGCTGAGCGGTGAGTGCCAGTGAACAGGGAGCTGCTGAGTGGTGAGTGCCAGTGAACAGGGAGCTGCTGAGCGGTGAGTGCCAGTGAATGGGTCGCTGCTGAGCGGTGAGTGCCAGTGAACAGGACGCTGCTGAGTGGTGAGTGACAGTAAACAGGGAGCTGCTAAGCGGTGAGTGCCAGTGAACAGGGAGCTGCTGAGCGGTGAGTGCCAGTGAAGAGGGCACTGCTGAGCGGTGAGTGCCAGTGAACAGGGCACAGCTGAGCGGTGAGTGCCATTGAACAGGACACTGCTGAGAGGTGAGTGCCATTGAATGAGGCGCTGCTGAGTGGTGAGTGCCAGTGAACAGGGAGCTGCTGAGCGGTGAGTGCTAGTGAACAGGGTTTTGCTGAGTGGTGAGTGCCAGTGAACAGGGCACTGCTGAGCGGTGAGTGCCAGTGAACAGGGCGCTGCTGAGCGGTGAGTGCCAGTGAACAGGGCACAGCTGAGCGGTGAGTGCCAGTGAACAGGGCACTGCTGAGCGGTGATTGCCAGTGAACAGGGAGCTGCTGAGCGGTGAGTGGCAGTGAATGAGGCACTGCTGAGCGGTGAGTGCCACTGAATGGGTCACTGCTGAGTGGTGAGTGCCAGTGAACAGGGCGTTGCTGAGTGGTGAGTGCCAGTGAATGGGTCACTGCTGAGCGATGAGTGCCAGTGAATGGGTCACTGCTGAGCGGTGTATGCCAGTGAATGAGGTGCTGCTGAGCAGTGAGTGCCAGTGAATGGGTGACTGCTGAGCGGTGAGTGCCAGTGAACAGGGAGCTGCTGAGAGGTGAGTGCCAGTGAACAGGCCGCTGCTGAGCGGTGAGTGCCAGTGAATGAGGCGTTGCTGAGTTGTGAGATCCAGTGAACAGGGCACTGCTGAGCGGTGAGTGCCAGTGAACAGGGAGCTGCTGAGAGGTGAGTGCCAGTGAACAGGACGCTGCTGAGCGGTGTGTGCCAGTGAATGAGGCGTTGCTGAGTTGTGAGATCCAGTGAACAGGGCACTGCTGAGCGGTGAGTGCCAGTGAACAAGGCACTGCTGAGCGGTGAGTGCCAGTGAACAGGGCACTGCTGAGCGGTGAGTGCCAGTGAACAGGGCACTGCTGAGTGGTGAGTGCCAGTGAACAGGACACTGCTGAGCGGTGAGTGCCAGTGAACAGGGAGCTGCTGATTGGTGAGTGCCAGTGAACAGGGAGTTGCTGAGCGGTGAGTGCCAGTGAACAGGGCACTGCTGAGCGGTGAGTGCCAGTGAGCATGGAGTTGCTATGCGGTGAGTGTCCAGTGAACAGGGAGCTGCTGAGCGGTGAGTGCCACTGAATGTGTCACTGCTGAGTGGTGAGTGCCAGTGAACAGGGCGTTGCTGAGTGGTGAGTGCCAGTGAATGGGTCACTGCTGAGCGATGAGTGCCAGTGAACAGGGCACTGCTGAGCGGTGAGTGCCAGTGAACAGGACTCTGCTGATCGGTGAGTGCCAGTGAATGAGGCGTTGCTGAGCGGTGAGTGCCAGTGAATGGGTCGCTGCTGAGCGGTGAGTGCCAGTGAACAGGGAGCTGCTGAGCGGTGAGTGCCAGTGAACAGGGCACTGCTGAGAGGTGAGTGCCAGTGAAGAGGGCACTGCTAAGTGGTGAGTGCCAGTGAACAGGACACTGCTGAGCGGTGAGGGCCAGTGAACAGGGAGCTGCTGAGTGGTGAGTGCCAGTGAACAGGACACTGGTGAGCGGTGAGTGCCAGTGAATGAGGCGTTGCTGAGCGGTGAGTGCCAGTGAATGGGTCGCTGCTGAGCGGTGAGTGCCAGTGAACAGGACGCTGCTGAGTGGTGAGTGCCAGTAAACAGGGAGCTGCTAAGCGGTGAGCGCCAGTGAACAGGGCGCTGCTGAGCGGTGAGTGCCAGTGAATGAGGCACTGCTGAGTGGTGAGTGCCAGTCAATGAGGTGCTGCTGAGTTGTGAGTGCCAGTGAACAGGGAGCTGCTGAGCGGTGAGTGCCAGTGAACAGGGCAGTGCTGAGTGGTGAGTGCCAGTGAATGAGGCGCTGCTGAGTGGTGAGTGCCAGTGAACAGGGAGCTGCTGAGCGGTGAGTGCCATTGAACAGGGCACTGCTGAGTGGTGAGTGCCAGTGAACAGGACACTGCTGAGCGGTGAGTGCCAGTGAACAGGGAGCTGCTGAGTGGTGAGTGCCAGTGAACAGGGAGCTGCTGAGCGGTGAGTGCCAGTGAATGGGTCGCTGCTGAGCGGTGAGTGCCAGTGAACAGGGCACTGCTGAGTGGTGAGTGCCAGTGAACAGGGACCTGCTGAGTGGTGAGTGCCAGTGAACAGGGAGCTGCTGAGCGGTGAGTGCCAGTGAACAGGGCACTGCTGAGCGGTGAGTGCCAGTGAACAGGGCACAGCTGAGCGGTGAGTGCCATTGAACAGGACACTGCTGAGAGGTGAGTGCCATTGAATGAGGCGCTGCTGAGTGGTGAGTGCCAGTGAACAGGGAGCTGCTGAGCGGTGAGCGCTAGTGAACAGGGTTTTGCTGAGTGGTGAGTGCCAGTGAACAGGGCACTGCTGAGCGGTGAGTGCCAGTGAACATGGCACTGCTGAGCGGTGAGTGCCAGTGAACAGGGCACTGCTGAGCGGTGAGTGCCAGTGAACAGGGCACAGCTGAGCGGTGAGTGCCAGTGAACAGGGCACAGCTGAGTGGTGAGTGCCAGTGAACAGGGCACTGCTGAGCGGTGATTGCCAGTGAACAGGGAGCTGCTGAGCGGTGAGTGGCAGTGAATGAGGCACTGCTGAGCGGTGAGTGCCACTGAATGGGTCACTGCTGAGTGGTGAGTGCCAGTGAACAGGGCGTTGCTGAGTGGTGAGTGCCAGTGAATGGGTCACTGCTGAGCGATGAGTGCCAGTGAATGGGTCACTGCTGAGCGGTGTATGCCAGTGAATGAGGTGCTGCTGAGCAGTGAGTGCCAGTGAATGGGTGACTGCTGAGCGGTGAGTGCCAGTGAACAGGGCACTGCTGAGACGTGAGTGCCAGTGAAGAGGGCACTGCTAAGTGGTGAGTGCCAGTGAACAGGACAATGCTGAGCGGTGAGTGCCAGTGAACAGGGAGCTGCTGAGTGGTGAGTGCCAGTGAACAGGACACTGGTGAGTGGTGAGTGCCAGTGAATGAGGCGTTGCTGAGCGGTGAGTGCCAGTGAATGGGTCGCTGCTGAGCGGTGAGTGCCAGTGAACAGGACACTGCTGAGTGGTGAGTGCCAGTAAACAGGGAGCTGCTAAGCGGTGAGCGCCAGTGAACAGGGCGCTGCTGAGCAGTGAGTGCCAGTGAATGAGGCGCTGCTGAGTGGTGAGTGCCAGTGAATGAGGTGCTGCTGAGTTGTGAGTTCCAGTGAACAGGGAGCTGCTGAGCGGTGAGTGCCAGTGAACAGGGCACTGCTGAGAGGTGAGTGCCAGTGAACAGGGAGCTGCTGAGCGGTGAGTGCCAGTGAACAGGGCACTGCTGAGTGGTGAGTGCCAGTGAACAGGACACTGCTGAGCGGTGAGTGACAGTAAACAGGGAGCTGCTAAGCGGTGAGTGCCAGTGAACAGGAAGCTGCTGAGCGGTGAGTGCCAGTGAACAGGGAACTGCTGAGCGGTGAGTGCCAGTGAACAGGGCACTGTTGAGCGGTGAGTGCCAGTGTACAGGACACTGCTGAGCTGTGAGTGCCAGTGAATGAGGCGTTGCTGAGCGGTGAGTGCCAGTGAACAGTGCACTGCTGAGTGGTGAGTGCCAGTGAATGAGATGTTGCTGAGCGGTGAGTGCCAGTGAACAGGGCACTGCTGAGCGGTGAGTGCCAGTGAACAGTGCACTGCTGAGCAGTGAGTGCCAGTGAACAGGGAGCTCCTGAGCGGTGGGTGCCAGTGAACAGGGAGTTGCTGAGCGGTGAGTGCCAGTGAACAGGGAGTTGCTGAGCGGTGAGTGCCAGTGAACAGGGCACTGCTGAGCGGTTAGTGCCAGTGAGCAGGGAGCTGCTCAGCGGTGAGTGCCAGTGAACAGGGAGCTGCTCAGCGGTGAGTGCCAGTGAACAGGGAGCTGCTGAGCGGTGAGTGCCAGTGAATGAGGCACTGCTGAGCGGTGAGTGCCAGTGAATGAGGCACTGCTGAGCGGTGAGTGCCAGTGAACAGGGAGCTGCTGAGCGGTGAGTGCCAGTGAACAGGGAGCTGCTGAGCAGTGAGTGCCAGTGAGCAGGGAGTTGCTATGCGGTGAGTGCCAGTGAACAGGGAGCTGCTGAGCGGTGAGTGCCAGTGAATGAGGCACTGCTGAGCGGTGAGTGCCAGTGAATGAGGCACTGCTGAGCGGTGAGTGCCAGTGAACAGGGAGCTGCTGAGCGGTGAGTGCCAGTGAACAGGGCACTGCTGAGCGGTGAGTGCCAGTGAACAGGGCACAGCTGAGTGGTGAGTGCCAGTGAACAGGGCACAGCTGAGCGGTGATTGCCAGTGAATTGGGAGCTGCTGAGCGGTGAGTGCCAGTGAATGAGGCAATGCTGAGCGGTGAGTGCCAGTGAACAGAGAGCTGCTGAGCGGTGAGTGCCAGTGAACAGGGAGCTGCTGAGCGGTGAGTGCCAGTGAACAGGGAGTTGCTGAGCGGTGAGTGCTAGTGAACAGGGTGTTGCTGAGTGGTGAGTGCCAGTGAACAGGACACTGCTGAGCGGTGAGTGCCAGTGAATGGGTCGCTGCTGAGCAGTGAGTGCCAGTGAACAGGGAGCTGCTGTGCGGTGAGTGCCAGTGAACAGGGCACTGCTGAGAGGTGAGTGCCAGTGAAGAGGGCAATGCTAAGTGGTGAGTGCCAGTGAACAGGACACTGCTGAGCGGTGAGTGCCAGTGAACAGGGAGCTGCTGAGTGGTGAGTGCCAGTGAACAGGACACTGGTGAGCGGTGAGTGCCAGTGAATGAGGCGTTGCTGAGCGGTGAGTGCCAGTGAATGGGTCGCTGCTGAGCGGTGAGTGCCAGTGAACAGGACGCTGCTGAGTGGTGAGTGCCAGTAAACAGGGCACTGCTAAGCGGTGAGCGCCAGTGAACAGGGCGCTGCTGAGCGGTGAGTGCCAGTGAATGAGGCGCTGCTGAGTGGTGAGTGCCAGTGAATGAGGTGCTGCTGAGTTGTGAGTTCCAGTGAACAGGGAGCTGCTGAGCGGTGAGTGCCAGTGAACAGGGCACTGCTGAGTGGTGAGTGCCAGTGAACAGGACACTGCTGAACGGTGAGTGCCAGTGAACAGGGAGCTGCTGAGTGGTGAGTGCCAGTGAACAGGACACTGCTGAGCGGTGAGTGCCAGTGAATGGGTCGCTGCTGAGCGATGAGTGCCAGTGAACAGGGCACTGCAGAGCGGTGAGTGCCAGTGAACAGGGCACTGCTGAGCGGTGAGTGCCAGTGAACAGGGCACTGCTGAGCGGTGAGTGCCAGTGAACAGGGCACTGCTGAGCGGTGATTGCCAGTGAACAGGGAGCTGCTGAGCGGTGAGTGCCAGTGAATGAGGCACTGCTGAGCGGTGAGTGCCAGTGAATGAGGCACTGCTGAGCGGTGAGTGCCAGTGAACAGGGAGCTGCTGAGCGGTGAGTGCCAGTGAACAGGGCACAGCTGAGCGGTGAGTGCCAGTGAACAGGGCACTGCTGAGCGGTGATTGCCAGTGAACAGGGAGCTGCTGAGCGGTGAGTGGCAGTGAATGAGGCACTGCTGAGCGGTGAGTGCCAGTGAATGAGGCACTGCTGAGCGGTGAGTGCCAGTGAACATGGAGCTGCTGAGCGGTGAGCGTCAGTGAACAGGGAGCTGCTGAGCGGTGAGTGCCAGTGAACAGGGAGTTGCTGAGTGGTGAGTGCTAGTGAACAGGGTGTTGCTGAGTGGTGAGTGCCAGTGAACAGGGCGCTGCTGAGCGGTGAGTGCCAGTGAACAGGGCACTGCTGAGTGGTGAGTGCCAGTGAGCAGGGCACAGCTGAGCGGTGAGTGCCAGTGAACAGGGCACTGCTGAGCGGTGATTGACAGTGAACAGGGCACTGATGAGCGGTGAGTGGCAGTGAACAGGGCACTGCTGAGCGTTGGGTGCCAGGGATCAGGGAGCTGCTGAGCGGTGAGTGCCAGTAAACAGGGCACTGCTGAGCGGTGAGTGCCAGTGAACAGTGCACTGCTGAGCGGTGGGTGCCAGTGAACAGTGAGTTGCTGAGCGGTGAGTGCCAGTGAACAGGGAGCTGCTGAGTGGTGAGTGCCAGTGAACAGGGCACTGCTGAGCGGTGAGTGCCAGTGAGCAGGGAGTTGCTAAGCGGTGAGTGCCAGTGAACAGGGAGCTGCTGAGCGGTGAGTGCCACTGAATGGGTCACTGCTGAGTGGTGAGTGCCAGTGAACAGGGCGTTGCTGAGTGGTGAGTGCCAGTGAATGGGTCACTGCTGAGCGATGAGTGCCAGTGAATGGGTCACTGCTGAGCGGTGTGTGCCAGTGAATGAGGTGCTGCTGAGCAGTGAGTGCCAGTGAATGGGTGACTGCTGAGCGGTGAGTGCCAGTGAACAGGGAGCTGCTGAGAGGTGAGTGCCAGTGAACAGGACGCTGCTGAGCGGTGAGTGCCAGTGAATGAGGCGTTGCTGAGTTGTGAGATCCAGTGAACAGGGCACTGCTGAGCGGTGAGTGCCAGTGAACGGGGACCTGCTGAGTGGTGAGTGCCAGTGAACAGGGAGCTGCTGTGCGGTGAGTGCCAGTGAACAGGGCACTGCTGAGCGGTGAGTGCCAGTGAACAGGGCACAGCTGAGCGGTGAGTGCCATTGAACAGGACACTGCTGAGAGGTGAGTGCCATTGAATGAGGCGCTGCTGAGTGGTGAGTGCCAGTGAACAGGGAGCTGCTCAGCGGTGAGTGCTAGTGAACAGGGTTTTGCTGAGTGGTGAGTGCCAGTGAACAGGGCACTGCTGAGCGGTGAGTGCCAGTGAACAGGGCACTGCTGAGCGGTGAGTGCCAGTGAACAGGGCACAGCTGAGCGGTGAGTGCCAGTGAACAGGGCACTGCTGAGCGGTGATTGCCAGTGAACAGGGAGCTGCTGAGCGGTGAGTGGCAGTGAATGAGGCACTGCTGAGCGGTGAGTGCCAGTGAATGAGGCACTGCTGAGCGGTGAGTGCCAGTGAACAGGGAGCTGCTGAGCGGTGAGTGCCAGTGAACAGGGAGCTGCTGAGCGGTGAGTGCCAGTGAACAGGGAGCTGCTGAGCGGTGAGTGCCAGTGAACAGGGAGTTGCTGAGCGGTGAGTGCTAGTGAACAGGGTGTTGCTGAGAGGTGAGTGCCAGTGAACAGGGCGCTGCTGAGCGGTGAGTGCCAGTGAACAGGGCACTGCTGAGCGTTGGGTGCCAGGGATCAGGGAGCTGCTGAGAGGTGAGTGCCAGTAAACAGGGCACTGCTGAGCGGTGAGTGCCAGTGAACAGGGCACTGCTGAGCGGTGGGTGCCAGTGAACAGTGAGTTGCTGAGCGGTGAGTGCCAGTGAACAGGGAGCTGCTGAGCGGTGAGTGCCAGTGAACAGGGCACTGCTGAGCGGTGAGTGCCAGTGAGCAGGGAGTTGCTAAGCGGTGAGTGCCAATGAACAGGGAGCTGCTAAGCGGTGAGTGCCACTGAATGGGTCACTGCTGAGTGGTGAGTGCCAGTGAACAGGGCGTTGCTGAGTGGTGAGTGCCAGTGAATGGGTCACTGCTGAGCGATGAGTGCCAGTGAATGGGTCACTGCTGAGCGGTGTGTGCCAGTGAATGAGGTGCTGCTGAGCAGTGAGTGCCAGTGAACGAGGCGTTGCTGAGTTGTGAGATCCAGTGAACAGGGCACTGCTGAGCGGTGAGTGCCAGTGAACAGGGAGCTGCTGAGAGGTGAGTGCCAGTGAACAGGACGCTGCTGAGCGGTGAGTGCCAGTGAATGAGGCGTTGCTGAGTTGTGAGATCCAGTGAACAGGGCACTGCTGAGCGGGGAGTGCCAGTGAACAGGGCACTGCTGAGCGGTGAGTGCCAGTGAACAGGGCACTGCTGAGCGGTGAGTGCCAGTGAACAGGACACTGCTGAGTGGTGAGTGCCAGTGAACAGGGCGCTGCTGATTGGTGAGTGCCAGTGAACAGGACACTGCTGAGCGGTGAGTGCCAGTGAACAGGGCACTGCTGAGCGGTGAGTGCCAGTGAGCAGGGAGTTGCTATGCGGTGAGTGCCAGTGAACAGGGAGCTGCTGAGCGGTGAGTGCCACTGAATGTGTCACTGCTGAGTGGTGAGTGACAGTGAACAGGGCGCTGCTGAGTGGTGAGTGCCAGTGAATTGGTCACTGCTGAGCGATGAGTGCCAGTGAATGGGTCACTGCTGAGCGGTGAGTGCCAGTGAATGAGGTTCTGCTGAGAAGTGAGTGCCAGTGAATGGGTGACTGCTGAGCGGTGAGTGCCAGTGAACAGGTTGCTGCTGAGCGGTGAGTGCCAGTGAACAGGGAGCTGCTGAGAGGTGAGTGCCAGTGAACAGGACGCTGCTGAGCGGTGAGTGCCAGTGACTGCGGTGTTGCTGAGCGGTGAGTGCCAGTGAATGGGTCGCTGCTGAGGGGTGAGTGCCAGTGAACAGGGAGCTGCTGAGCTGTGAGTGCCAGTGAGCAGGGAGCTGCTGAGCGGTGAGTGCCAGTGAACAGGGAGCTGCTGAGCGGTGAGTGCCAGTGTCCAGGGAGTTGCTGAGCGGTGAGTGCCAGTGAACAGTGCACTGCTGAGCGGTGATTGCCAGTGAACAGGGCACTGCTGAGCGGTGAGTGCCAGTGAACAGGTCACTGCTGAGCGGTGGGTGCCAGGGATCAGGGAGCTGCTGAGCGCTGAGTGCCAGTAAACATGGCACTGCTGAGCGGTGAGTGCCAGTGAACAGGGCACAGCTGAGCGGTGAGTGCCAGTGAACAGGGCACTGCTGAGCGGTGATTGCCAGTGAACAGGGAGCTGCTGAGCGGTGAGTGGCAGTGAATGAGGCACTGCTGAGCGGTGAGTGCCAGTGAATGAGGCACTGCTGAGCGGTGAGTGCCAGTGAACAGGGAGCTGCTGAGCGGTGAGTGCCAGTGAACAGGGAGCTGCTGAGCGGTGAGTGCCAGTGAACAGGGAGCTGCTGAGCGGTGAGTGCCAGTGAACAGGGAGTTGCTGAGCGGTGAGTGCTAGTGAACAGGGTGTTGCTGAGAGGTGAGTGCCAGTGAACAGGGCGCTGCTGAGCGGTGAGTGCCAGTGAACAGGGCACTGCTGAGCGTTGGGTGCCAGGGATCAGGGAGCTGCTGAGAGGTGAGTGCCAGTAAACAGGGCACTGCTGAGCGGTGAGTGCCAGTGAACAGGGCACTGCTGAGCGGTGGGTGCCAGTGAACAGTGAGTTGCTGAGCGGTGAGTGCCAGTGAACAGGGAGCTGCTGAGCGGTGAGTGCCAGTGAACAGGGCACTGCTGAGCGGTGAGTGCCAGTGAGCAGGGAGTTGCTAAGCGGTGAGTGCCAGTGAACAGGGAGCTGCTGAGCGGTGAGTGCCACTGAATGGGTCACTGCTGAGTGGTGAGTGCCAGTGAACAGGGCGTTGCTGAGTGGTGAGTGCCAGTGAATGGGTCACTGCTGAGCGATGAGTGCCAGTGAATGGGTCACTGCTGAGCGGTGTGTGCCAGTGAATGAGGTGCTGCTGAGCAGTGAGTGCCAGTGAATGGGTGACTGCTGAGCGGTGAGTGCCAGTGAACAGGGAGCTGCTGAGAGGTGAGTGCCAGTGAACAGGACGCTGCTGAGAGGTGAGTGCCAGTGAACGAGGCGTTGCTGAGTTGTGAGATCCAGTGAACAGGGCACTGCTGAGCGGTGAGTGCCAGTGAACAGGGAGCTGCTGAGAGGTGAGTGCCAGTGAACAGGATGCTGCTGAGCGGTGAGTGCCAGTGAATGAGGCGTTGCTGAGTTGTGAGATCCAGTGAACAGGGCACTGCTGAGCGGGGAGTGCCAGTGAACAGGGCACTGCTGAGCGGTGAGTGCCAGTGAACAGGGCACTGCTGAGCGGTGAGTGCCAGTGAACAGGACACTGCTGAGTGGTGAGTGCCAGTGAACAGGGCGCTGCTGATTGGTGAGTGCCAGTGAACAGGACACTGCTGAGCGGTGAGTGCCAGTGAACAGGGCACTGCTGAGCGGTGAGTGCCAGTGAGCAGGGAGTTGCTATGCGGTGAGTGCCAGTGAACAGGGAGCTGCTGAGCGGTGAGTGCCACTGAATGTGTCACTGCTGAGTGGTGAGTGCCAGTGAACAGGGCGCTGCTGAGTGGTGAGTGCCAGTGAATTGGTCACTGCTGAGCGATGAGTGCCAGTGAATGGGTCACTGCTGAGCGGTGAGTGCCAGTGAATGAGGTTCTGCTGAGAAGTGAGTGCCAGTGAATGGGTGACTGCTGAGCGGTGAGTGCCAGTGAACAGGTTGCTGCTGAGCGGTGAGTGCCAGTGAACAGGGAGCTGCTGAGAGGTGAGTGCCAGTGAACAGGACGCTGCTGAGCGGTGAGTGCCAGTGACTGCGGTGTTGCTGAGCGGTGAGTGCCAGTGAATGGGTCGCTGCTGAGGGGTGAGTGCCAGTGAACAGGGAGCTGCTGAGCTGTGAGTGCCAGTGAGCAGGGAGCTGCTGAGCGGTGAGTGCCAGTGAACAGGGAGCTGCTGAGCGGTGAGTGCCAGTGTCCAGGGAGTTGCTGAGCGGTGAGTGCCAGTGAACAGTGCACTGCTGAGCGGTGATTGCCAGTGAACAGGGCACTGCTGAGCGGTGAGTGCCAGTGAACAGGTCACTGCTGAGCGGTGGGTGCCAGGGATCAGGGAGCTGCTGAGCGCTGAGTGCCAGTAAACATGGCACTGCTGAGCGGTGAGTGCCAGTGAACAGGACGCTGCTGAGAGGTGAGTGCCAGTGAACGAGGCGTTGCTGAGTTGTGAGATCCAGTGAACAGGGCACTGCTGAGCGGTGAGTGCCAGTGAACAGGGAGCTGCTGAGAGGTGAGTGCCAGTGAACAGGGAGCTGCTGAGCGGTGAGTGCCAGTGAATGAGGCATTGCTGAGTTGTGAGATCCAGTGAACAGGGCACTGCTGAGCGGGGAGTGCCAGTGAACAGGGCACTGCTGAGCGGTGAGTGCCAGTGAACAGGGCACTGCTGAGCGGTGAGTGCCAGTGAACAGGGCACTGCTGAGTGGTGAGTGCCAGTGAACAGGACACTGCTGAGTGGTGAGTGCCAGTGAACAGGGAGCTGCTGATTGGTGAGTGCCAGTGAACAGGACACTGCTGAGCGGTGAGTGCCAGTGAACAGGGCACTGCTGAGCGGTGAGTGCCAGTGAGCAGGGAGTTGCTATGCGGTGAGTGCCAGTGAACAGGGCGCTGCTGAGTGGTGAGTGCCAGTGAATTGGTCACTGCTGAGCGATGAGTGCCAGTGAATGGGTCACTGCTGAGCGGTGAGTGCCAGTGAATGAGGTGCTGCTGAGAAGTGAGTGCCAGTGAATGGGTGACTGCTGAGCGGTGAGTGCCAGTGAACAGGTCGCTGCTGAGCGGTGAGTGCCAGTGAACAGGGAGCTGCTGAGAGGTGAGTGCCAGTGAACAGGACGCTGCTGAGCGGTGACTGCCAGTGACTGCGGTGTTGCTGAGCGGTGAGTGCCAGTGAATGGGTCGCTGCTGAGGGGTGAGTGCCAGTGAACAGGGAGCTGCTGAGCTGTGAGTGCCAGTGAGCAGGGAGCTGCTGAGCGGTGAGTGCCAGTGAACAGGGAGCTGCTGAGCGGTGAGTGCCAGTGTCCAGGGAGTTGCTGAGCGGTGAGTGCCAGTGAACAGTGCACTGCTGAGCGGTGATTGCCAGTGAACAGGGCACTGCTGAGCGGTGAGTGCCAGTGAACAGGTCACTGCTGAGCGGTGGGTGCCAGGGATCAGGGAGCTGCTGAGCGCTGAGTGCCAGTAAACATGGCACTGCTGAGCGGTGAGTACCAGTGAACAGGGCACTGCTGAGCGTTGGGTGCCAGTGAACAGAGAGTTGCTGAGCCGTGAGTGCCAGTGAACAGGGAGCTGCTGAGCGGTGAGTGCCAGTGAACAGGGCACTGCTGAGCGGTGAGTGCCAGTGAGCAGGGAGTTGCTGAGCGGTAAGTGCCAGTGAACAGGGCACTGCTGAGCGGTGAGTGCCAGTCAACAGGGAGCTGCTGAGCGGTGAGTGCCAGTGAGCAGGGAGCTGCTGAGCGGTGAGTGCCAGTGAGCAGGGAGCTGCTGAGCGGTGAGTGCCAGTGAGCAGGGAGTTGCTGAGCGGTGAGTGCCAGTGAGCAGGGAGTTGCTGAGCGGTGAGTGCCAGTGAGCAGGGAGTTGCTGAGCGGTGAGTGCCAGTGAATGAGATGTTGCTGAGCTGTGAGTGCCAGTGAGCAGGGAGCTGCTGAGCGGTGAGTGCCAGTGAACAGGGAGCTGCTGAGCGGTGAGTGCCAGTGAATGGGTCACTGCTGAGTGGTGAGTGCCAGTGAACAGGGCGTTGCTGAGTGGTGAGTGCCTGTGAATGGGTCACTGCTGAGCGTTGAGTGCCAGTGAACAGGGCACTGCTGAGCGGTGAGTGCCAGTGAACAGGACACTGCTGATCGGTGAGTGCCAGTGAATGGGTCGCTGCTGAGCGGTGAGTGCCAGTGAATGGGTCGCTGCTGAGCGGTGAGTGCCAGTGAACATGGAGCTGCTGAGCGGTGAGTGCCAGTGAACAGGGCACTGCTGAGAGGTGAGTGCCAGTGAAGAGGGCACTGCTAAGTGGTGAGTGCCAGTGAACAGGACAATGCTGAGCGGTGAGTGCCAGTGAACAGGGAGCTGCTGAGTGGTGAGTGCCAGTGAACAGGACACTGGTGAGCGGTGAGTGCCAGTGAATGAGGCGTTGCTGAGCGGTGAGTGCCAGTGAATGGGTCGCTGCTGAGTGGTGAGTGCTGTAAAAAGCGAGCTGCTAAGCGGTGCGTGCCAGTGAACAGGACGCTGCTGAGCGGTGAGTGCCAGTGAACAGGGCACTGCTGAGCGGTGAGTGCCAGTGAACAGGGAGCTGCTGAGTGGTGAGTGCCAGTGAACAGGACACTGCTGAGCGGTCAGTGCCAGTGAATGGGTCGCTGCTGAGTGGTGAGTGCCAGTGAACAGGACACTGCTGAGTGGTGAGTGCTGTAAAAAGCGAGCTGCTAAGCGGTGAGTGCCAGTGAACAGGACGCTGCTGAGCGGTGAGTGCCAGTGAACAGGGCACTGCTGAGCGGTGAGTGCCAGTGAACAGGGAGCTGCTGAGTGGTGAGTGCCAGTGAACAGGGCACTGCTGAGTGGTGAATGCCAGTGAACAGGGACCTGCTGAGTGGTGAGTGCCAGTGAACAGGGAGCTGCTGAGCGGTGAGTGCCAGTGAACAGGGCACTGCTGAGCGGTGAGTGCCAGTGAACAGGGCACTGTTGAGCGGTGAGTGCCAGTGTACAGGACACTGCTGAGCGGTGAGTGCCAGTGAATGAGGCGTTGCTGAGCGGTGAGTGCCAGTGAACAGGGAGCTCCTGAGCGGTGGGTGCCAGTGAACAGGGAGTTGCTGAGCGGTGAATGCCAGTGAACAGGGAGTTGCTGAGCGGTGAGTGCCAGTGAACAGGGCACTGCTGAGCGGTTAGTGCCAGTGAGCAGGGAGCTGCTGAGCGGTGAGTGTCAGTGAACAGGGAGCTGCTGAGCGGTGAGTGCCAGTGAATGAGGCACTGCTGAGCGGTGAGTGCCAGTGAATGAGGCACTGCTGAGCGGTGAGTGCCAGTGAACAGGGAGCTGCTGAGCGGTGAGTGCCAGTGAACAGGGAGCTGCTGAGCGGTGAGTGCCAGTGACTGCGGCGTTGCTGAGCGGCGAGTGCCAGTGAACAGGGTTTTGCTGAGTGGTGAGTGCCAGTGAACAGGGCACTGCTGAGCGGTGAGTGCCAGTGAACAGGGCACTGCTGAGCGGTGAGTGCCAGTGAACCGGGCACTGCTGAGCGGTGAGTGCCAGTGAACAGGGCACAGCTGAGTGGTGAGTGCCAGTGAACAGGGCACAGCTGAGCGGTGATTGCCAGTGAATTGGGAGCTGCTGAGCGGTGAGTGCCAGTGAATGAGGCAATGCTGAGCGTTGAGTGCCAGTGAATGAGGCACTGCTGAGCGGTGAGTGCCAGTGAACAGAGAGCTGCTGAGCGGTGAGTGCCAGTGAACAAGGAGCTGCTGAGCGGTGAGTGCCAGTGAACAGGGAGTTGCTGAGCGGTGAGTGCCAGTGAACAGGGCACTGCTGAGCGGCGAGTGCCAGTGAATGGGTCGCTGCTGAGCAGTGAGTGCCAGTGAACAGGGAGCTGCTGAGCGGTGAGTGCCAGTGAACAGGGCACTGCTGAGAGGTGAGTGCCAGTGAAGAGGGCACTGCTGAGCGGTGAGTGCCAGTGAACAGGGAGCTGCTGAGTGGTGAGTGCCAGTGAACAGGACGCTGCTGAGTGGTGAGTGACAGTAAACAGGGAGCTGCTAAGCCGTGAGTGCCAGTGAACAGGGAGCTACTGAGCGGTGAGTGCCAGTGAACAGGGCACTGCTGAGCGGTGAGTGCCAGTGAACAGGGCACTGCGGAGCGGTGATTGCCAGTGAACAGGGAGCTGCTGAGCGGTGAGTGGCAGTGAATGAGGCACTGCTGAGCGGTGAGTGCCAGTGAATGAGGCACTGCTGAGCGGTGAGTGCCAGTGAACATGGAGCTGCTGAGCGGTGAGTGCCAGTGAACAGGGAGTTGCTGAGTGGTGAGTGCCAGTGAACAGGGCACTGCTGAGCGGTGAGTACCAGTGAGGAGGGCACAGCTGAGCGGTGAGTGCCAGTGAACAGGGCACTGCTGAGCGGTGATTGACAGTGAACAGGGCACTGATGAGCGGTGAGTGGCAGTGAACAGGGCACTGCTGAGCGTTGGGTGCCAGGGATCAGGGAGCTGCTGAGCGGTGAGTGCCAGTAAACAGGGCACTGCTGAGCGGTGAGTGCCAGTGAACAGTGCACTGCTGAGCGGTGGGTGCCAGTGAACAGTGAGTTGCTGAGCGGTGAGTGCCAGTGAACAGGGAGCTGCTGAGTGGTGAGTGCCAGTGAACAGGGCACTGCTGAGCGGTGAGTGCCAGTGAGCAGGGAGTTGCTAAGCGGTGAGTGCCAGTGAACAGGGAGCTGCTGAGTGGTGAGTGCCACTGAATGGGTCACTGCTGAGTGGTGAGTGCCAGTGAACAGGGCGTTGCTGAGTGGTGAGTGCCAGTGAATGGGTCACTGCTGAGCGATGAGTGCCAGTGAATGGGTCACTGCTGAGCGGTGTGTGCCAGTGAATGAGGTGCTGCTGAGCAGTGAGTGCCAGTGAATGGGTGACTGCTGAGCGGTGAGTGCCAGTGAACAGGGAGCTGCTGAGAGGTGAGTGCCAGTGAACAGGACGCTGCTGAGCGGTGAGTGCCAGTGAATGAGGCGTTGCTGAGTTGTGAGATCCAGTGAACAGGGCACTGCTGAGCGGTGAGTGCCAGTGAACGGGGACCTGCTGAGTGGTGAGTGCCAGTGAACAGGGAGCTGCTGAGCGGTGAGTGCCAGTGAACAGGGCACTGCTGAGCGGTGAGTGCCAGTGAACAGGGCACAGCTGAGCGGTGAGTGCCATTGAACAGGACACTGCTGAGAGGTGAGTGCCATTGAATGAGGCGCTGCTGAGTGGTGAGTGCCAGTGAACAGGGAGCTGCTGAGCGGTGAGTGCTAGTGAACAGGGTTTTGCTGAGTGGTGAGTGCCAGTGAACAGGGCACTGCTGAGCGGTGAGTGCCAGTGAACAGGGCACTGCTGAGCGGTGAGTGCCAGTGAACAGGGCACAGCTGAGCGGTGAGTGCCAGTGAACAGGGCACTGCTGAGCGGTGATTGCCAGTGAACAGGGAGCTGCTGAGCGGTGAGTGGCAGTGAATGAGGCACTGCTGAGCGGTGAGTGCCAGTGAATGAGGCACTGCTGAGCGGTGAGTGCCAGTGAACAGGGAGCTGCTGAGCGGTGAGTGCCAGTGAACAGGGAGCTGCTGAGCGGTGAGTGCCAGTGAACAGGGAGTTGCTGAGCGGTGAGTGCTAGTGAACAGGGTGTTGCTGAGTGGTGAGTGCCAGTGAACAGGGCGCTGCTGAGCGGTGAGTGCCAGTGAACAGGGCACTGCTGAGCGGTGAGTGCCAGTGAGCAGGGCACAGCTGAGCGGTGAGTGCCAGTGAACAGGGCACTGCTGAGCGGTGATTGACAGTGAACAGGGCACTGATGAGCGGTGAGTGGCAGTGAACAGGGCACTGCTGAGCGTTGGGTGCCAGGGATCAGGGAGCTGCTGAGAGGTGAGTGCCAGTAAACAGGGCACTGCTGAGCGGTGAGTGCCAGTGCACAGTGAGTTGCTGAGCGGTGAGTGCCAGTGAGCAGGGAGCTGCTGAGCGGTGAGTGCCAGTGAACAGGGCACTGCTGAGCGGTGAGTGCCAGTGAGCAGGGAGTTGCTAAGCGGTGAGTGCCAGTGAACAGGGAGCTGCTGAGCGGTGAGTGCCACTGAATGGGTCACTGCTGAGTGGTGAGTGCCAGTGAACAGGGCGTTGCTGAGTGGTGAGTGCCAGTGAATGGGTCACTGCTGAGCGATGAGTGCCAGTGAATGGGTCACTGCTGAGCGGTGTGTGCCAGTGAATGAGGTGCTGCTGAGCAGTGAGTGCCAGTGAATGGGTGACTGCTGAGCGGTGAGTGCCAGTGAACAGGGAGCTGCTGAGAGGTGAGTGCCAGTGAACAGGACGCTGCTGAGCGGTGAGTGCCAGTGAATGAGGCGTTGCTGAGTTGTGAGATCCAGTGAACAGGGCACTGCTGAGCGGGGAGTGCCAGTGAACAGGGCACTGCTGAGCGGTGAGTGCCAGTGAACAGGGCACTGCTGAGCGGTGAGTGCCAGTGAACAGGGCACTGCTGAGTGGTGAGTGCCAGTGAACAGGGCACTGCTGAGTGGTGAGTGCCAGTGAACAGGGAGCTGCTGATTGGTGAGTGCCAGTGAACAGGACACTGCTGAGCGGTGAGTGCCAGTGAACAGGGCACTGCTGAGCGGTGAGTGCCAGTGAGCAGGGAGTTGCTATGCGGTGAGTGCCAGTGAACAGGGAGCTGCTGAGCGGTGAGTGCCACTGAATGTGTCACTGCTGAGTGGTGAGTGCCAGTGAACAGAGCGCTGCTGAGTGGTGAGTGCCAGTGAATTGGTCACTGCTGAGCGATGAGTGCCAGTGAATGGGTCACTGCTGAGCGGTGAGTGCCAGTGAATGAGGTTCTGCTGAGAAGTGAGTGCCAGTGAATGGGTGACTGCTGAGCGGTGAGTGCCAGTGAACAGGTCGCTGCTGAGCGGTGAGTGCCAGTGAACAGGGAGCTGCTGAGAGGTGAGTGCCAGTGAACAGGACGCTGCTGAGCGGTGAGTGCCAGTGACTGCGGTGTTGCTGAGCGGTGAGTGCCAGTGAATGGGTCGCTGCTGAGGGGTGAGTGCCAGTGAACAGGGAGCTGCTGAGCTGTGAGTGCCAGTGAGCAGGGAGCTGCTGAGCGGTGAGTGCCAGTGAACAGGGAGCTGCTGAGCGGTGAGTGCCAGTGTCCAGGGAGTTGCTGAGCGGTGAGTGCCAGTGAACAGTGCACTGCTGAGCGGTGATTGCCAGTGAACAGGGCACTGCTGAGCGGTGAGTGCCAGTGAACAGGGCACTGCTGAGCGGTGAGTGCCAGTGAACAGGTCACTGCTGAGCGGTGGGTGCCAGGGATCAGTGAGCTGCTGAGCGCTGAGTGCCAGTAAACATGGCACTGCTGAGCGGTGAGTGCCAGTGAACAGGGCACTGCTGAGCGTTGGGTGCCAGTGAACAGAGAGTTGCTGAGCGGTGAGTGCCAGTGAACAGGGAGCTGCTGAGAGGTGAGTGCCAGTGAACAGGGCACTGCTGAGCGGTGAGTGCCAGTGAGCAGGGAGTTGCTGAGCGGTAAGTGCCAGTGAACAGGGCACTGCTGAGCGGTGAGTGCCAGTGAACAGGGAGCTGCTGAGCGGTGAGTGCCAGTGAGCAGGGAGCTGCTGAGCGGTGAGTGCCAGTGAGCAGGGAGCTGCTGAGCGGTGAGTGCCAGTGAGCAGGGAGTTGCTGAGCGGTGAGTGCCAGTGAGCAGGGAGTTGCTGAGCGGTGAGTGCCAGTGAGCAGGGAGTTGCTGAGCGGTGAGTGCCAGTGAATGAGATGTTGCTGAGCTGTGAGTGCCAGTGAGCAGGGAGCTGCTGAGCGGTGAGTGCCAGTGAACAGGGAGCTGCTGAGCGGTGAGTGCCAGTGAATGGGTCACTGCTGAGTGGTGAGTGCCAGTGAACAGGGCGTTGCTGAGTGGTGAGTGCCTGTGAATGGGTCACTGCTGAGCGTTGAGTGCCAGTGAACAGGGCACTGCTGAGCGGTGAGTGCCAGTGAACAGGACACTGCTGATCGGTGAGTGCCAGTGAATGAGGCGTTGCTGAGCGGTGAGTGCCAGTGAATGGGTCGCTGCTGAGCGGTGAGTGCCAGTGAACATGGAGCTGCTGAGCGGTGAGTGCCAGTGAACAGGGCACTGCTGAGAGGTGAGTGCCAGTGAAGAGGGCACTGCTAAGTGGTGAGTGCCAGTGAACAGGACAATGCTGAGCGGTGAGTGCCAGTGAACAGGGAGCTGCTGAGTGGTGAGTGCCAGTGAACAGGACACTGGTGAGCGGTGAGTGCCAGTGAATGAGGCGTTGCTGAGCGGTGAGTGCCAGTGAATGGGTCGCTGCTGAGTGGTGAGTGCTGTAAAAAGCGAGCTGCTAAGCGGTGAGTGCCAGTGAACAGGACGCTGCTGAGCGGTGAGTGCCAGTGAACAGGGCACTGCTGAGCGGTGAGTGCCAGTGAACAGGGAGCTGCTGAGTGGTGAGTGTCAGTGAACAGGACACTGCTGAGCGGTCAGTGCCAGTGAATGGGTCGCTGCTGAGTGGTGAGTGCCAGTGAACAGGACACTGCTGAGTGGTGAGTGCTGTAAAAAGCGAGCTGCTAAGCGGTGAGTGCCAGTGAACAGGACGCTGCTGAGCGGTGAGTGCCAGTGAACAGGGCACTGCTGAGCGGTGAGTGCCAGTGAACAGGGAGCTGCTGAGTGGTGAGTGCCAGTGAACAGGGCACTGCTGAGTGGTGAATGCCAGTGAACAGGGACCTGCTGAGTGGTGAGTGCCAGTGAACAGGGAGCTGCTGAGCGGTGAGTGCCAGTGAACAGGGCACTGCTGAGCGGTGAGTGCCAGTGAACAGGGCACTGTTGAGCGGTGAGTGCCAGTGTACAGGACACTGCTGAGCGGTGAGTGCCAGTGAATGAGGCGTTGCTGAGCGGTGAGTGCCAGTGAACAGGGAGCTCCTGAGCGGTGGGTGCCAGTGAACAGGGAGTTGCTGAGCGGTGAGTGCCAGTGAACAGGGAGTTGCTGAGCGGTGAGTGCCAGTGAACAGGGCACTGCTGAGCGGTTAGTGCCAGTGAGCAGGGAGCTGCTGAGCGGTGAGTGTCAGTGAACAGGGAGCTGCTGAGCGGTGAGAGCCAGTGAATGAGGCACTGCTGAGCGGTGAGTGCCAGTGAATGAGGCACTGCTGAGCGGTGAGTGCCAGTGAACAGGGAGCTGCTGAGCGGTGAGTGCCAGTGAACAGGGAGCTGCTGAGCGGTGAGTGCCAGTGACTGCGGCGTTGCTGAGCGGCGAGTGCCAGTGAACAGGGTTTTGCTGAGTGGTGAGTGCCAGTGAACAGGGCACTGCTGAGCGGTGAGTGCCAGTGAACAGGGCACTGCTGAGCGGTGAGTGCCAGTGAACAGGGCACTGCTGAGCGGTGAGTGCCAGTGAACAGGGCACAGCTGAGTGGTGAGTGCCAGTGAACAGGGCACAGCTGAGCGGTGATTGCCAGTGAATTGGGAGCTGCTGAGCGGTGAGTGCCAGTGAATGAGGCAATGCTGAGCGTTGAGTGCCAGTGAATGAGGCACTGCTGAGCGGTGAGTGCCAGTGAACAGAGAGCTGCTGAGCGGTGAGTGCCAGTGAACAAGGAGCTGCTGAGCGGTGAGTGCCAGTGAACAGGGAGTTGCTGAGCGGTGAGTGCCAGTGAACAGGGCACTGCTGAGCGGTGAGTGCCAGTGAACAGGGCACTGCTGAGCGGTGAGTGCCAGTGAACAGGGCACAGCTGAGTGGTGAGTGCCAGTGAACAGGGCACAGCTGAGCGGTGAGTGCCAGTGAACAGGGCACTGCTGAGCGGTGAGTGCCAGTGAACAGGGCACTGCTGAGCGGTGAGTGCCAGTGAATGAGGCACTGCTGAGCGGTGAGTGCCAGTGAACAGAGAGCTGCTGAGCGGTGAGTGCCAGTGAACAAGGAGCTGCTGAGCGGTGAGTGCCAGTGAACAGGGAGTTGCTGAGCGGTGAGTGCCAGTGAACAGGGCACTGCTGAGCGGCGAGTGCCAGTGAATGGGTCGCTGCTGACCAGTGAGTGCCAGTGAACAGGGAGCTGCTGAGCGGTGAGTGCCAGTGAACAGGGCACTGCTGAGAGGTGAGTGCCAGTGAAGAGGGCATTGCTAAGTGGTGAGTGCCAGTGAACAGGACACTGCTGAGCGGTGAGTGCCAGTGAACAGGGAGCTGCTGAGTGGTGAGTGCCAGTGAACAGGACGCTGCTGAGTGGTGAGTGACAGTAAACAGGGAGCTGCTAAGCCGTGAGTGCCAGTGAACAGGGAGCTGCTGAGCGGTGAGTGCCAGTGAACAGGGCACTGCTGAGCGGTGAGTGCCAGTGAACAGGGCACTGCGGAGCGGTGATTGCCAGTGAACAGGGAGCTGCTGAGCGGTGAGTGGCAGTGAATGAGGCACTGCTGAGCGGTGAGTGCCAGTGAATGAGGCACTGCTGAGCGGTGAGTGCCAGTGAACATGGAGCTGCTGAGCGGTGAGTGCCAGTGAACAGGGAGTTGCTGAGTGGTGAGTGCCAGTGAACAGGGCACTGCTGAGCGGTGAGTGCCAGTGAGGAGGGCACAGCTGAGCGGTGAGTGCCAGTGAACAGGGCACTGCTGAGCGGTGATTGACAGTGAACAGGGCACTGATGAGCGGTGAGTGGCAGTGAACAGGGCACTGCTGAGCGGTGAGTGCCAGTGAACATGGAGCTGCTGAGCGGTGAGTGCCAGTGAACAGGGCACTGCTGAGAGGTGAGTGCCAGTGAAGAGGGCACTGCTAAGTGGTGAGTGCCAGTGAACAGGACAATGCTGAGCGGTGAGTGCCAGTGAACAGGGAGCTGCTGAGTGGTGAGTGCCAGTGAACAGGACACTGGTGAGCGGTGAGTGCCAGTGAATGAGGCGTTGCTGAGCGGTGAGTGCCAGTGAATGGGTCGCTGCTGAGTGGTGAGTGCTGTAAAAAGCGAGCTGCTAAGCGGTGAGTGCCAGTGAACAGGACGCTGCTGAGCGGTGAGTGCCAGTGAACAGGGCACTGCTGAGCGGTGAGTGCCAGTGAACAGGGAGCTGCTGAGTGGTGAGTGCCAGTGAACAGGACACTGCTGAGCGGTCAGTGCCAGTGAATGGGTCGCTGCTGAGTGGTGAGTGCCAGTGAACAGGACACTGCTGAGTGGTGAGTGCTGTAAAAAGCGAGCTGCTAAGCGGTGAGTGCCAGTGAACAGGACGCTGCTGAGCGGTGAGTGCCAGTGAACAGGGCACTGCTGAGCGGTGAGTGCCAGTGAACAGGGAGCTGCTGAGTGGTGAGTGCCAGTGAACAGGGCACGGCTGAGTGGTGAATGCCAGTGAACAGGGACCTGCTGAGTGGTGAGTGCCAGTGAACAGGGAGCTGCTGAGCGGTGAGTGCCAGTGAACAGGGCACTGCTGAGCGGTGAGTGCCAGTGAACAGGGCACTGTTGAGCGGTGAGTGCCAGTGTACAGGACACTGCTGAGCGGTGAGTGCCAGTGAATGAGGCGTTGCTGAGCGGTGAGTGCCAGTGAACAGGGAGCTCCTGAGCGGTGGGTGCCAGTGAACAGGGAGTTGCTGAGCGGTGAGTGCCAGTGAACAGGGAGTTGCTGAGCGGTGAGTGCCAGTGAACAGGGCACTGCTGAGCGGTTAGTGCCAGTGAGCAGGGAGCTGCTGAGCGGTGAGTGTCAGTGAACAGGGAGCTGCTGAGCGGTGAGTGCCAGTGAATGAGGCACTGCTGAGCGGTGAGTGCCAGTGAATGAGGCACTGCTGAGCGGTGAGTGCCAGTGAACAGGGAGCTGCTGAGCGGTGAGTGCCAGTGAACAGGGAGCTGCTGAGCGGTGAGTGCCAGTGACTGCGGCGTTGCTGAGCGGCGAGTGCCAGTGAACAGGGTTTTGCTGAGAGGTGAGTGCCAGTGAACAGGACGCTGCTGAGTGGTGAGTGCCAGTGAACAGGGCACTGCTGAGCGGTGAGTGCCAGTGAACAGGGCACTGCTGAGCGGTGAGTGCCAGTGAACAGGGCACTGCTGAGCGGTGAGTGCCAGTGAACAGGGCACAGCTGAGTGGTGAGTGCCAGTGAACAGGGAGCTGCTGAGCGGTGAGTGCCAGTGAACAGGGAGCTGCTGAGCGGTGAGTGCCAGTGAACAAGGAGCTGCTGAGCGGTGAGTGCCAGTGAACAGGACGCTGCTGAGTGGTGAGTGCCAGTGAATGAGGCAATGCTGAGCGTTGAGTGCCAGTGAATGAGGCACTGCTGAGCGGTGAGTGCCAGTGAATGAGGCACTGCTGAGCGGTGAGTGCCAGTGAACAGAGAGCTGCTGAGCGGTGAGTGCCAGTGAACAAGGAGCTGCTGAGCGGTGAGTGCCAGTGAACAGGGAGTTGCTGAGCGGTGAGTGCCAGTGAACAGGGCACTGCTGAGCGGCGAGTGCCAGTGAATGGGTCGCTGCTGAGCAGTGAGTGCCAGTGAACAGGGAGCTGCTGAGCGGTGAGTGCCAGTGAACAGGGCACTGCTGAGAGGTGAGTGCCAGTGAAGAGGGCATTGCTAAGTGGTGAGTGCCAGTGAACAGGACACTGCTGAGCGGTGAGTGCCAGTGAACAGGGAGCTGCTGAGTGGTGAGTGCCAGTGAACAGGACGCTGCTGAGTGGTGAGTGACAGTAAACAGGGAGCTGCTAAGCCGTGAGTGCCAGTGAACAGGGAGCTGCTGAGCGGTGAGTGCCAGTGAACAGGGCACTGCTGAGCGGTGAGTGCCAGTGAACAGGGCACTGCGGAGCGGTGATTGCCAGTGAACAGGGAGCTGCTGAGCGGTGAGTGGCAGTGAATGAGGCACTGCTGAGCGGTGAGTGCCAGTGAATGAGGCACTGCTGAGCGGTGAGTGCCAGTGAACATGGAGCTGCTGAGCGGTGAGTGCCAGTGAACAGGGAGTTGCTGAGTGGTGAGTGCCAGTGAACAGGGCACTGCTGAGCGGTGAGTGCCAGTGAGGAGGGCACAGCTGAGCGGTGAGTGCCAGTGAACAGGGCACTGCTGAGCGGTGATTGACAGTGAACAGGGCACTGATGAGCGGTGAGTGGCAGTGAACAGGGCACTGCTGAGCGTTGGGTGCCAGGGATCAGGGAGCTGCTGAGCGGTGAGTGCCAGTAAACAGGGCACTGCTGAGCGGTGAGTGCCAGTGAACAGTGCACTGCTGAGCGGTGGGTGCCAGTGAACAGTGAGTTGCTGAGCGGTGAGTGCCAGTGAACAGGGAGCTGCTGAGTGGTGAGTGCCAGTGAACAGGGCACTGCTGAGCGGTGAGTGCCAGTGAGCAGGGAGTTGCTAAGCGGTGAGTGCCAGTGAACAGGGAGCTGCTGAGCGGTGAGTGCCAGTGAATGAGGCACTGCTGAGCGGTGAGTGCCAGTGAATGAGGCACTGCTGAGCGGTGAGTGCCAGTGAACAGGGAGCTGCTGAGCGGTGAGTGCCAGTGAACAGGGAGCTGCTGAGCGGTGAGTGCCAGTGAACAGGACACTGCTGAGAGGTGAGTGCCATTGAATGAGGCGCTGCTGAGTGGTGAGTGCCAGTGAACAGGGAGCTGCTGAGCGGTGAGTGCTAGTGAACAGGGTTTTGCTGAGTGGTGAGTGCCAGTGAACAGGGCACTGCTGAGCGGTGAGTGCCAGTGAACATGGCACTGCTGAGCGGTGAGTGCCAGTGAACAGGGCACAGCTGAGCGGTGAGTGCCAGTGAACAGGGCACTGCTGAGCGGTGATTGCCAGTGAACAGGGAGCTGCTGAGCGGTGAGTGGCAGTGAATGAGGCACTGCTGAGCGGTGAGTGCCAGTGAATGAGGCACTGCTGAGCGGTGAGTGCCAGTGAACATGGAGCTGCTGAGCGGTGAGCGTCAGTGAACAGGGAGCTGCTGAGCGGTGAGTGCCAGTGAACAGGGAGTTGCTGAGTGGTGAGTGCTAGTGAACAGGGTGTTGCTGAGTGGTGAGTGCCAGTGAACAGGGCGCTGCTGAGCGGTGAGTGCCAGTGAACAGGGCACTGCTGAGCGGTGAGTGCCAGTGAGCAGGGCACAGCTGAGCGGTGAGTGCCAGTGAACAGGGCACTGCTGAGCGGTGATTGACAGTGAACAGGGCACTGATGAGCGGTGAGTGGCAGTGAACAGGGCACTGCTGAGCGTTGGGTGCCAGGGATCAGGGAGCTGCTGAGCGGTGAGTGCCAGTAAACAGGGCACTGCTGAGCGGTGAGTGCCAGTGAACAGTGCACTGCTGAGCGGTGGGTGCCAGTGAACAGTGAGTTGCTGAGCGGTGAGTGCCAGTGAACAGGGAGCTGCTGAGTGGTGAGTGCCAGTGAACAGGGCACTGCTGAGCGGTGAGTGCCAGTGAGCAGGGAGTTGCTAGGCGGTGAGTGCCAGTGAACAGGGAGCTGCTGAGCGGTGAGTGCCACTGAATGGGTCACTGCTGAGTGGTGAGTGCCAGTGAACAGGGCGTTGCTGAGTGGTGAGTGCCAGTGAATGGGTCACTGCTGAGCGATGAGTGCCAGTGAATGGGTCACTGCTGAGCGGTGTGTGCCAGTGAATGAGGTGCTGCTGAGCAGTGAGTGCCAGTGAATGGGTGACTGCTGAGCGGTGAGTGCCAGTGAACAGGGAGCTGCTGAGAGGTGAGTGCCAGTGAACAGGACGCTGCTGAGCGGTGAGTGCCAGTGAATGAGGCGTTGCTGAGTTGTGAGATCCAGTGAACAGGGCACTGCTGAGCGGTGAGTGCCAGTGAACGGGGACCTGCTGAGTGGTGAGTGCCAGTGAACAGGGAGCTGCTGAGAGGTGAGTGCCAGTGAACAGGGCACTGCTGAGCGGTGAGTGCCAGTGAACAGGGCACAGCTGAGCGGTGAGTGCCATTGAACAGGACACTGCTGAGAGGTGAGTGCCATTGAATGAGGCGCTGCTGAGTGGTGAGTGCCAGTGAACAGGGAGCTGCTGAGCGGTGAGTGCTAGTGAACAGGGTTTTGCTGAGTGGTGAGTGCCAGTGAACAGGGCACTGCTGAGCGGTGAGTGCCAGTGAACAGGGCACTGCTGAGCGGTGAGTGCCAGTGAACAGGGCACAGCTGAGCGGTGAGTGCCAGTGAACAGGGCACTGCTGAGCGGTGATTGCCAGTGAACAGGGAGCTGCTGAGCGGTGAGTGGCAGTGAATGAGGCACTGCTGAGCGGTGAGTGCCAGTGAATGAGGCACTGCTGAGCGGTGAGTGCCAGTGAACAGGGAGCTGCTGAGCGGTGAGTGCCAGTGAACAGGGAGCTGCTGAGCGGTGAGTGCCAGTGAACAGGGAGTTGCTGAGCGGTGAGTGCTAGTGAACAGGGTGTTGCTGAGTGGTGAGTGCCAGTGAACAGGGCGCTGCTGAGCGGTGAGTGCCAGTGAACAGGGCACTGCTGAGCGGTGAGTGCCAGTGAGCAGGGCACAGCTGAGCGGTGAGTGCCAGTGAACAGGGCACTGCTGAGCGGTGAGTGCCAGTGAACAGGGCACTGATGAGAGGTGAGTGGCAGTGAACAGGGCACTGCTGAGCGTTGGGTGCCAGGGATCAGGGAGCTGCTGAGAGGTGAGTGCCAGTAAACAGGGCACTGCTGAGCGGTGAGTGCCAGTGCACAGTGAGTTGCTGAGCGGTGAGTGCCAGTGAGCAGGGAGCTGCTGAGCGGTGAGTGCCAGTGAACAGGGCACTGCTGAGCGGTGAGTGCCAGTGAGCAGGGAGTTGCTAAGCGGTGAGTGCCAGTGAACAGGGAGCTGCTGAGCGGTGAGTGCCACTGAATGGGTCACTGCTGAGTGGTGAGTGCCAGTGAACAGGGCGTTGCTGAGTGGTGAGTGCCAGTGAATGGGTCACTGCTGAGCGATGAGTGCCAGTGAATGGGTCACTGCTGAGCGGTGTGTGCCAGTGAATGAGGTGCTGCTGAGCAGTGAGTGCCAGTGAATTGGTGACTGCTGAGCGGTGAGTGCCAGTGAACAGGGAGCTGCTGAGAGGTGAGTGCCAGTGAACAGGACGCTGCTGAGAGGTGAGTGCCAGTGAACGAGGCGTTGCTGAGTTGTGAGATCCAGTGAACAGGGCACTGCTGAGCGGTGAGTGCCAGTGAACAGGGAGCTGCTGAGAGGTGAGTGCCAGTGAACAGGACGCTGCTGAGCGGTGAGTGCCAGTGAATGAGGCGTTGCTGAGTTGTGAGATCCAGTGAACAGGGCACTGCTGAGCGGGGAGTGCCAGTGAACAGGGCACTGCTGAGCGGTGAGTGCCAGTGAACAGGGCACTGCTGAGCGGTGAGTGCCAGTGAACAGGGCACTGCTGAGTGGTGAGTGCCAGTGAACAGGACACTGCTGAGTGGTGAGTGCCAGTGAACAGGGAGCTGCTGATTGGTGAGTGCCAGTGAACAGGACACTGCTGAGTGGTGAGTGCCAGTGAACAGGGCACTGCTGAGCGGTGAGTGCCAGTGAGCAGGGAGTTGCTATGCGGTGAGTGCCAGTGAACAGGGAGCTGCTGAGCGGTGAGTGCCACTGAATGTGTCACTGCTGAGTGGTGAGTGCCAGTGAACAGAGCGCTGCTGAGTGGTGAGTGCCAGTGAATTGGTCACTGCTGAGCGATGAGTGCCAGTGAATGGGTCACTGCTGAGCGGTGAGTGCCAGTGAATGAGGTTCTGCTGAGAAGTGAGTGCCAGTGAATGGGTGACTGCTGAGCGGTGAGTGCCAGTGAACAGGTCGCTGCTGAGCGGTGAGTGCCAGTGAACAGGGAGCTGCTGAGAGGTGAGTGCCAGTGAACAGGACGCTGCTGAGCGGTGAGTGCCAGTGACTGCGGTGTTGCTGAGCGGTGAGTGCCAGTGAATGGGTCGCTGCTGAGGGGTGAGTGCCAGTGAACAGGGAGCTGCTGAGCTGTGAGTGCCAGTGAGCAGGGAGCTGCTGAGCGGTGAGTGCCAGTGAACAGGGAGCTGCTGAGCGGTGAGTGCCAGTGTCCAGGGAGTTGCTGAGCGGTGAGTGCCAGTGAACAGTGCACTGCTGAGCGGTGATTGCCAGTGAACAGGGCACTGCTGAGCGGTGAGTGCCAGTGAACAGGGCACTGCTGAGCGGTGAGTGCCAGTGAACAGGTCACTGCTGAGCGGTGGGTGCCAGGGATCAGGGAGCTGCTGAGCGGTGAGTGCCAGTAAACATGGCACTGCTGAGCGGTGAGTGCCAGTGAACAGGGCACTGCTGAGCGTTGGGTGCCAGTGAACAGAGAGTTGCTGAGCGGTGAGTGCCAGTGAACAGGGAGCTGCTGAGAGGTGAGTGCCAGTGAACAGGGCACTGCTGAGCGGTGAGTGCCAGTGAGCAGGGAGTTGCTGAGCGGTAAGTGCCAGTGAACAGGGCACTGCTGAGCGGTGAGTGCCAGTGAACAGGGAGCTGCTGAGCGGTGAGTGCCAGTGAGCAGGGAGCTGCTGAGCGGTGAGTGCCAGTGAGCAGGGAGCTGCTGAGCGGTGAGTGCCAGTGAGCAGGGAGTTGCTGAGCGGTGAGTGCCAGTGAGCAGGGAGTTGCTGAGCGGTGAGTGCCAGTGAACAGGGAGTTGCTGAGCGGTGAGTGCCAGTGAATGAGATGTTGCTGAGCTGTGAGTGCCAGTGAGCAGGGAGCTGCTGAGCGGTGAGTGCCAGTGAATTGGGAGCTGCTGAGCGGTGAGTGCCAGTGAATGGGTCACTGCTGAGTGGTGAGTGCCAGTGAACAGGGCGTTGCTGAGTGGTGAGTGCCTGTGAATGGGTCACTGCTGAGCGTTGAGTGCCAGTGAACAGGGCACTGCTGAGCGGTGAGTGCCAGTGAACAGGACACTGCTGATCGGTGAGTGCCAGTGAATGAGGCGTTGCTGAGCGGTGAGTGCCAGTGAATGGGTCGCTGCTGAGCGGTGAATGCCAGTGAACATGGAGCTGCTGAGCGGTGAGTGCCAGTGAACAGGGCACTGCTGAGAGGTGAGTGCCAGTGAAGAGGGCACTGCTAAGTGGTGAGTGCCAGTGAACAGGACAATGCTGAGCGGTGAGTGCCAGTGAACAGGGAGCTGCTGAGTGGTGAGTGCCAGTGAACAGGACACTGGTGAGCGGTGAGTGCCAGTGAATGAGGCGTTGCTGAGCGGTGAGTGCCAGTGAATGGGTCGCTGCTGAGCGGTGAGTGCCAGTGAACAGGACGCTGCTGAGTGGTGAGTGCCAGTGAATGAGGCGTTGCTGAGCGGTGAGTGCCAGTGAATGGGTCGCTGCTGAGGGGTGAGTGCCAGTGAACATGGAGCTGCTGAGCGGTGAGTGCCAGTGAACAGGGCACTGCTGAGAGGTGAGTGCCAGTGAAGAGGGCACTGCTAAGTGGTGAGTGCCAGTGAACAGGACAATGCTGAGCGGTGAGTGCCAGTGAACAGGGAGCTGCTGAGTGGTGAGTGCCAGTGAACAGGACACTGGTGAGTGCCAGTGAATGAGGCGTTGCTGAGCGGTGAGTGCCAGTGAATGGGTCGCTGCTGAGCGGTGAGTGCCAGTGAACAGGACGCTGCTGAGTGGTGAGTGCCAGTAAACAGGGAGCTGCTAAGCGGTGAGCGCCAGTGAACAGGGCGCTGCTGAGCAGTGAGTGCCAGTGAATGAGGCGCTGCTGAGTGGTGAGTGCCAGTGAATGAGGTGCTGCTGAGTTGTGAGTTCCAGTGAACAGGGAGCTGCTGAGCGGTGAGTGCCAGTGAACAGGGCACTGCTGAGTGGTGAGTGCCACTGAATGAGGCGCTGCTGAGTGGTGAGTGCCAGTGAACAGGACACTGCTTAGCGGTGAGTGCCACTGAATGGGTCACTGCTGAGTGGTGAGTGCCAGTGAACAGGGCGTTGCTGAGTGGTGAGTGCCAGTGAATGGGTCACTGCTGAGCGATGAGTGCCAGTGAATGGGTCACTGCTGAGCGGTGTGTGCCAGTGAATGAGGTGCTGCTGAGCAGTGAGTGCCAGTGAATGGGTGACTGCTGAGCGGTGAGTGCCAGTGAACAGGGAGCTGCTGAGAGGTGAGTGCCAGTGAACAGGACGCTGCTGAGCGGTGAGTGCCAGTGAATGAGGCGTTGCTGAGTTGTGAGATCCAGTGAACAGGGCACTGCTGAGCGGTGAGTGCCAGTGAACGGGGACCTGCTGAGTGGTGAGTGCCAGTGAACAGGACGCTGCTGAGCGGTGAGTGCCAGTGAACGGGGACCTGCTGAGTGGTGAGTGCCAGTGAACAGGACGCTGCTGAGCGGTGAGTGCCAGTGACTGCGGTGTTGCTGAGCGGTGAGTGCCAGTGAATGGGTCGCTGCTGAGGGGTGAGTGCCAGTGAACAGGGAGCTGCTGAGCTGTGAGTGCCAGTGAGCAGGGAGCTGCTGAGCGGTGAGTGCCAGTGAACAGGGAGCTGCTGAGCGGTGAGTGCCAGTGTCCAGGGAGTTGCTGAGCGGTGAGTGCCAGTGAACAGTGCACTGCTGAGCGGTGATTGCCAGTGAACAGGGCTCTGCTGAGCGGTGAGTGCCAGTGAACAGGGCACTGCTGAGCGGTGAGTGCCAGTGAACAGGTCACTGCTGAGCGGTGGGTGCCAGGGATCAGTGAGCTGCTGAGCGCTGAGTGCCAGTTAACATGGCACTGCTGAGCGGTGAGTGCCAGTGAACAGGGCACTGCTGAGCGTTGGGTGCCAGTGAACAGAGAGTTGCTGAGCGGTGAGTGCCAGTGAACAGGGAGCTGCTGAGAGGTGAGTGCCAGTGAACAGGGCACTGCTGAGCGGTGAGTGCCAGTGAGCAGGGAGTTGCTGAGCGGTAAGTGCCAGTGAACAGGGCACTGCTGAGCGGTGAGTGCCAGTGAACAGGGAGCTGCTGAGCGGTGAGTGCCAGTGAGCAGGGAGCTGCTGAGCGGTGAGTGCCAGTGAGCAGGGAGCTGCTGAGCGGTGAGTGCCAGTGAGCAGGGAGTTGCTGAGCGGTGAGTGCCAGTGAGCAGGGAGTTGCTGAGCGGTGAGTGCCAGTGAGCAGGGAGTTGCTGAGCGGTGAGTGCCAGTGAATGAGATGTTGCTGAGCTGTGAGTGCCAGTGAGCAGGGAGCTGCTGAGCGGTGAGTGCCAGTGAATTGGGAGCTGCTGAGCGGTGAGTGCCAGTGAATGGGTCACTGCTGAGTGGTGAGTGCCAGTGAACAGGGCGTTGCTGAGTGGTGAGTGCCTGTGAATGGGTCACTGCTGAGCGTTGAGTGCCAGTGAACAGGGCACTGCTGAGCGGTGAGTGCCAGTGAACAGGACACTGCTGATCGGTGAGTGCCAGTGAATGAGGCGTTGCTGAGCGGTGAGTGCCAGTGAATGAGGCGTTGCTGAGCGGTGAGTGCCAGTGAATGGGTCGCTGCTGAGCGGTGAGTGCCAGTGAACATGGAGCTGCTGAGCGGTGAGTGCCAGTGAACAGGGCACTGCTGAGAGGTGAGTGCCAGTGAAGAGGGCACTGCTAAGTGGTGAGTGCCAGTGAACAGGACAATGCTGAGCGGTGAGTGCCAGTGAACAGGGAGCTGCTGAGTGGTGAGTGCCAGTGAACAGGACACTGGTGAGTGCCAGTGAATGAGGCGTTGCTGAGCGGTGAGTGCCAGTGAATGGGTCGCTGCTGAGCGGTGAGTGCCAGTGAACAGGACGCTGCTGAGTGGTGAGTGCCAGTAAACAGGGAGCTGCTAAGCGGTGAGCGCCAGTGAACAGGGCGCTGCTGAGCAGTGAGTGCCAGTGAATGAGGCGCTGCTGAGTGGTGAGTGCCAGTGAATGAGGTGCTGCTGAGTTGTGAGTTCCAGTGAACAGGGAGCTGCTGAGCGGTGAGTGCCAGTGAACAGGGCACTGCTGAGTGGTGAGTGCCACTGAATGAGGCGCTGCTGAGTGGTGAGTGCCAGTGAACAGGACACTGCTTAGCGGTGAGTGCCACTGAATGGGTCACTGCTGAGTGGTGAGTGCCAGTGAACAGGGCGTTGCTGAGTGGTGAGTGCCAGTGAATGGGTCACTGCTGAGCGATGAGTGCCAGTGAATGGGTCACTGCTGAGCGGTGTGTGCCAGTGAATGAGGTGCTGCTGAGCAGTGAGTGCCAGTGAATGGGTGACTGCTGAGCGGTGAGTGCCAGTGAACAGGGAGCTGCTGAGAGGTGAGTGCCAGTGAACAGGACGCTGCTGAGCGGTGAGTGCCAGTGAATGAGGCGTTGCTGAGTTGTGAGATCCAGTGAACAGGGCACTGCTGAGCGGTGAGTGCCAGTGAACGGGGACCTGCTGAGTGGTGAGTGCCAGTGAACAGGGAGCTGCTGAGCGGTGAGTGCCAGTGAACAGGGCACTGCTGAGCGGTGAGTGCCAGTGAACAGGGCACAGCTGAGCGGTGAGTGCCATTGAACAGGACACTGCTGAGAGGTGAGTGCCATTGAATGAGGCGCTGCTGAGTGGTGAGTGCCAGTGAACAGGGAGCTGCTGAGTGGTGAGTGCTAGTGAACAGGGTTTTGCTGAGTGGTGAGTGCCAGTGAACAGGGCACTGCTGAGCGGTGAGTGCCAGTGAACAGGGCACTGCTGAGCGGTGAGTGCCAGTGAACAGGGCACAGCTGAGCAGTGAGTGCCAGTGAACAGGGCACTGCTGAGCGGTGATTGCCAGTGAACAGGGAGCTGCTGAGCGGTGAGTGGCAGTGAATGAGGCACTGCTGAGCGGTGAGTGCCAGTGAATGAGGCACTGCTGAGCGGTGAGTGCCAGTGAACAGGGAGCTGCTGAGCGGTGAGTGCCAGTGAACAGGGAGCTGCTGAGCGGTGAGTGCCAGTGAACAGGGAGTTGCTGAGCGGTGAGTGCTAGTGAACAGGGTGTTGCTGAGTGGTGAGTGCCAGTGAACAGGGCGCTGCTGAGCGGTGAATGCCAGTGAACAGGGCACTGCTGAGCGGTGAGTGCCAGTGAGCAGGGCACAGCTGAGCGGTGAGTGCCAGTGAACAGGGCACTGCTGAGCGGTGATTGACAGTGAACAGGGCACTGATAAGCGGTGAGTGGCAGTGAACAGGGCACTGCTGAGCGTTGGGTGCCAGGGATCAGGGAGCTGCTGAGAGGTGAGTGCCAGTAAACAGGGCACTGCTGAGCGGTGAGTGCCAGTGCACAGTGAGTTGCTGAGCGGTGAGTGCCAGTGAGCAGGGAGCTGCTGAGCGGTGAGTGCCAGTGAACAGGGCACTGCTGAGCGGTGAGTGCCAGTGAGCAGGGAGTTGCTAAGCGGTGAGTGCCAGTGAACAGGGAGCTGCTGAGCGGTGAGTGCCACTGAATGGGTCACTGCTGAGTGGTGAGTGCCAGTGAACAGGGCGTTGCTGAGTGGTGAGTGCCAGTGAATGGGTCACTGCTGAGCGATGAGTGCCAGTGAATGGGTCACTGCTGAGCGGTGTGTGCCAGTGAATGAGGTGCTGCTGAGCAGTGAGTGCCAGTGAATGGGTGACTGCTGAGCGGTGAGTGCCAGTGAACAGGGAGCTGCTGAGAGGTGAGTGCCAGTGAACAGGACGCTGCTGAGAGGTGAGTGCCAGTGAACGAGGCGTTGCTGAGTTGTGAGATCCAGTGAACAGGGCACTGCTGAGCGGTGAGTGCCAGTGAACAGGTCACTGCTGAGCGGTGGGTGCCAGGGATCAGTGAGCTGCTGAGCGCTGAGTGCCAGTAAACATGGCACTGCTGAGCGGTGAGTGCCAGTGAACAGGGCACTGCTGAGCGTTGGGTGCCAGTGAACAGAGAGTTGCTGAGCGGTGAGTGCCAGTGAACAGGGAGCTGCTGAGCGGTGAGTGCCAGTGAGCAGGGAGTTGCTGAGCGGTGAGTGCCAGTGAGCAGGGAGTTGCTGAGCGGTGAGTGCCAGTGAGCAGGGAGTTGCTGAGCGGTGAGTGCCAGTGAATGAGATGTTGCTGAGCTGTGAGTGCCAGTGAGCAGGGAGCTGCTGAGCGGTGAGTGCCAGTGAACAGGGAGCTGCTGAGCGGTGAGTGCCAGTGAATGGGTCACTGCTGAGTGGTGAGTGCCAGTGAACAGGGCGTTGCTGAGTGGTGAGTGCCTGTGAATGGGTCACTGCTGAGCGTTGAGTGCCAGTGAACAGGGCACTGCTGAGCGGTGAGTGCCAGTGAACAGGACACTGGTGATCGGTGAGTGCCAGTGAATGAGGCGTTGCTGAGCGGTGAGTGCCAGTGAATGGGTCGCTGCTGAGCGGTGAGTGCCAGTGAACATGGAGCTGCTGAGCGGTGAGTGCCAGTGAACAGGGCACTGCTGAGAGGTGAGTGCCAGTGAAGAGGGCACTGCTAAGTGGTGAGTGCCAGTGAACAGGACAATGCTGAGCGGTGAGTGCCAGTGAACAGGGAGCTGCTGAGTGGTGAGTGCCAGTGAACAGGACACTGGTGAGTGCCAGTGAATGAGGCGTTGCTGAGCGGTGAGTGCCAGTGAATGGGTCGCTGCTGAGCGGTGAGTGCCAGTGAACAGGACGCTGCTGAGTGGTGAGTGCCAGTAAACAGGGAGCTGCTAAGCGGTGAGCGCCAGTGAACAGGGCGCTGCTGAGCAGTGAGTGCCAGTGAATGAGGCGCTGCTGAGTGGTGAGTGCCAGTGAATGAGGTGCTGCTGAGTTGTGAGTTCCAGTGAACAGGGAGCTGCTGAGCGGTGAGTGCCAGTGAACAGGGCACTGCTGAGTGGTGAGTGCCACTGAATGAGGCGCTGCTGAGTGGTGAGTGCCAGTGAACAGGACACTGCTTAGCGGTGAGTGCCACTGAATGGGTCACTGCTGAGTGGTGAGTGCCAGTGAACAGGGCGTTGCTGAGTGGTGAGTGCCAGTGAATGGGTCACTGCTGAGCGATGAGTGCCAGTGAATGGGTCACTGCTGAGCGGTGTGTGCCAGTGAATGAGGTGCTGCTGAGCAGTGAGTGCCAGTGAATGGGTGACTGCTGAGCGGTGAGTGCCAGTGAACAGGGAGCTGCTGAGAGGTGAGTGCCAGTGAACAGGACGCTGCTGAGCGGTGAGTGCCAGTGAATGAGGCGTTGCTGAGTTGTGAGATCCAGTGAACAGGGCACTGCTGAGCGGTGAGTGCCAGTGAACGGGGACCTGCTGAGTGGTGAGTGCCAGTGAACAGGGAGCTGCTGAGCGGTGAGTGCCAGTGAACAGGGCACTGCTGAGCGGTGAGTGCCAGTGAACAGGGCACAGCTGAGCGGTGAGTGCCATTGAACAGGACACTGCTGAGAGGTGAGTGCCATTGAATGAGGCGCTGCTGAGTGGTGAGTGCCAGTGAACAGGGAGCTGCTGAGCGGTGAGTGCTAGTGAACAGGGTTTTGCTGAGTGGTGAGTGCCAGTGAACAGGGCACTGCTGAGCGGTGAGTGCCAGTGAACAGGGCACTGCTGAGCGGTGAGTGCCAGTGAACAGGGCACAGCTGAGCGGTGAGTGCCAGTGAACAGGGCACTGCTGAGCGGTGATTGCCAGTGAACAGGGAGCTGCTGAGCGGTGAGTGGCAGTGAATGAGGCACTGCTGAGCGGTGAGTGCCAGTGAATGAGGCACTGCTGAGCGGTGAGTGCCAGTGAACAGGGAGCTGCTGAGCGGTGAGTGCCAGTGAACAGGGAGCTGCTGAGCGGTGAGTGCCAGTGAACAGGGAGTTGCTGAGCGGTGAGTGCTAGTGAACAGGGTGTTGCTGAGTGGTGAGTGCCAGTGAACAGGGCGCTGCTGAGCGGTGAATGCCAGTGAACAGGGCACTGCTGAGCGGTGAGTGCCAGTGAGCAGGGCACAGCTGAGCGGTGAGTGCCAGTGAACAGGGCACTGCTGAGCGGTGATTGACAGTGAACAGGGCACTGATAAGCGGTGAGTGGCAGTGAACAGGGCACTGCTGAGCGTTGGGTGCCAGGGATCAGGGAGCTGCTGAGAGGTGAGTGCCAGTAAACAGGGCACTGCTGAGCGGTGAGTGCCAGTGCACAGTGAGTTGCTGAGCGGTGAGTGCCAGTGAGCAGGGAGCTGCTGAGCGGTGAGTGCCAGTGAACAGGGCACTGCTGAGCGGTGAGTGCCAGTGAGCAGGGAGTTGCTAAGCGGTGAGTGCCAGTGAACAGGGAGCTGCTGAGCGGTGAGTGCCACTGAATGGGTCACTGCTGAGTGGTGAGTGCCAGTGAACAGGGCGTTGCTGAGTGGTGAGTGCCAGTGAATGGGTCACTGCTGAGCGATGAGTGCCAGTGAATGGGTCACTGCTGAGCGGTGTGTGCCAGTGAATGAGGTGCTGCTGAGCAGTGAGTGCCAGTGAATGGGTGACTGCTGAGCGGTGAGTGCCAGTGAACAGGGAGCTGCTGAGAGGTGAGTGCCAGTGAACAGGACGCTGCTGAGAGGTGAGTGCCAGTGAACGAGGCGTTGCTGAGTTGTGAGATCCAGTGAACAGGGCACTGCTGAGCGGTGAGTGCCAGTGAACAGGGAGCTGCTGAGAGGTGAGTGCCAGTGAACAGGACGCTGCTGAGCGGTGAGTGCCAGTGAATGAGGCGTTGCTGAGTTGTGAGATCCAGTGAACAGGGCACTGCTGAGCGGGGAGTGCCAGTGAACAGGGCACTGCTGAGCGGTGAGTGCCAGTGAACAGGGCACTGCTGAGCGGTGAGTGCCAGTGAACAGGGCACTGCTGAGTGGTGAGTGCCAGTGAACAGGACACTGCTGAGTGGTGAGTGCCAGTGAACAGGGAGCTGCTGATTGGTGAGTGCCAGTGAACAGGACACTGCTGAGCGGTGAGTGCCAGTGAACAGGGCACTGCTGAGCGGTGAGTGCCAGTGAGCAGGGAGTTGCTATGCGGTGAGTGCCAGTGAACAGGGAGCTGCTGAGCGGTGAGTGCCACTGAATGTGTCACTGCTGAGTGGTGAGTGCCAGTGAACAGGGCGCTGCTGAGTGGTGAGTGCCAGTGAATTGGTCACTGCTGAGCGATGAGTGCCAGTGAATGGGTCACTGCTGAGCGGTGAGTGCCAGTGAATGAGGTTCTGCTGAGAAGTGAGTGCCAGTGAATGGGTGACTGCTGAGCGGTGAGTGCCAGTGAACAGGTCGCTGCTGAGCGGTGAGTGCCAGTGAACAGGGAGCTGCTGAGAGGTGAGTGCCAGTGAACAGGTCGCTGCTGAGCGGTGAGTGCCAGTGACTGCGGTGTTGCTGAGCGGTGAGTGCCAGTGAATGGGTCGCTGCTGAGGGGTGAGTGCCAGTGAACAGGGAGCTGCTGAGCTGTGAGTGCCAGTGAGCAGGGAGCTGCTGAGCGGTGAGTGCCAGTGAACAGGGAGCTGCTGAGCGGTGAGTGCCAGTGTCCAGGGAGTTGCTGAGCGGTGAGTGCCAGTGAACAGTGCACTGCTGAGCGGTGATTGCCAGTGAACAGGGCACTGCTGAGCGGTGAGTGCCAGTGAACAGGGCACTGCTGAGCGGTGAGTGCCAGTGAACAGGTCACTGCTGAGCGGTGGGTGCCAGGGATCAGTGAGCTGCTGAGCGCTGAGTGCCAGTAAACATGGCACTGCTGAGCGGTGAGTGCCAGTGAACAGGGCACTGCTGAGCGTTGGGTGCCAGTGAACAGAGAGTTGCTGAGCGGTGAGTGCCAGTGAACAGGGAGCTGCTGAGCGGTGAGTGCCAGTGAGCAGGGAGTTGCTGAGCGGTGAGTGCCAGTGAGCAGGGAGTTGCTGAGCGGTGAGTGCCAGTGAGCAGGGAGTTGCTGAGCGGTGAGTGCCAGTGAATGAGATGTTGCTGAGCTGTGAGTGCCAGTGAGCAGGGAGCTGCTGAGCGGTGAGTGCCAGTGAACAGGGAGCTGCTGAGCGGTGAGTGCCAGTGAATGGGTCACTGCTGAGTGGTGAGTGCCAGTGAACAGGGCGTTGCTGAGTGGTGAGTGCCTGTGAATGGGTCACTGCTGAGCGTTGAGTGCCAGTGAACAGGGCACTGCTGAGCGGTGAGTGCCAGTGAACAGGACACTGGTGATCGGTGAGTGCCAGTGAATGAGGCGTTGCTGAGCGGTGAGTGCCAGTGAATGGGTCGCTGCTGAGCGGTGAGTGCCAGTGAACATGGAGCTGCTGAGCGGTGAGTGCTAGTGAACAGGGTTTTGCTGAGTGGTGAGTGCCAGTGAACAGGGCACTGCTGAGCGGTGAGTGCCAGTGAACAGGGCACTGCTGAGCGGTGAGTGCCAGTGAACAGGGCACAGCTGAGCAGTGAGTGCCAGTGAACAGGGCACTGCTGAGCGGTGATTGCCAGTGAACAGGGAGCTGCTGAGCGGTGAGTGGCAGTGAATGAGGCACTGCTGAGCGGTGAGTGCCAGTGAATGAGGCACTGCTGAGCGGTGAGTGCCAGTGAACAGGGAGCTGCTGAGCGGTGAGTGCCAGTGAACAGGGAGCTGCTGAGCGGTGAGTGCCAGTGAACAGGGAGTTGCTGAGCGGTGAGTGCTAGTGAACAGGGTGTTGCTGAGTGGTGAGTGCCAGTGAACAGGGCGCTGCTGAGCGGTGAATGCCAGTGAACAGGGCACTGCTGAGCGGTGAGTGCCAGTGAGCAGGGCACAGCTGAGCGGTGAGTGCCAGTGAACAGGGCACTGCTGAGCGGTGATTGACAGTGAACAGGGCACTGATAAGCGGTGAGTGGCAGTGAACAGGGCACTGCTGAGCGTTGGGTGCCAGGGATCAGGGAGCTGCTGAGAGGTGAGTGCCAGTAAACAGGGCACTGCTGAGCGGTGAGTGCCAGTGCACAGTGAGTTGCTGAGCGGTGAGTGCCAGTGAGCAGGGAGCTGCTGAGCGGTGAGTGCCAGTGAACAGGGCACTGCTGAGCGGTGAGTGCCAGTGAGCAGGGAGTTGCTAAGCGGTGAGTGCCAGTGAACAGGGAGCTGCTGAGCGGTGAGTGCCACTGAATGGGTCACTGCTGAGTGGTGAGTGCCAGTGAACAGGGCGTTGCTGAGTGGTGAGTGCCAGTGAATGGGTCACTGCTGAGCGATGAGTGCCAGTGAATGGGTCACTGCTGAGCGGTGTGTGCCAGTGAATGAGGTGCTGCTGAGCAGTGAGTGCCAGTGAATGGGTGACTGCTGAGCGGTGAGTGCCAGTGAACAGGGAGCTGCTGAGAGGTGAGTGCCAGTGAACAGGACGCTGCTGAGAGGTGAGTGCCAGTGAACGAGGCGTTGCTGAGTTGTGAGATCCAGTGAACAGGGCACTGCTGAGCGGTGAGTGCCAGTGAACAGGGAGCTGCTGAGAGGTGAGTGCCAGTGAACAGGACGCTGCTGAGCGGTGAGTGCCAGTGAATGAGGCGTTGCTGAGTTGTGAGATCCAGTGAACAGGGCACTGCTGAGCGGGGAGTGCCAGTGAACAGGGCACTGCTGAGCGGTGAGTGCCAGTGAACAGGGCACTGCTGAGCGGTGAGTGCCAGTGAACAGGGCACTGCTGAGTGGTGAGTGCCAGTGAACAGGACACTGCTGAGTGGTGAGTGCCAGTGAACAGGGAGCTGCTGATTGGTGAGTGCCAGTGAACAGGACACTGCTGAGCGGTGAGTGCCAGTGAACAGGGCACTGCTGAGCGGTGAGTGCCAGTGAGCAGGGAGTTGCTATGCGGTGAGTGCCAGTGAACAGGGAGCTGCTGAGCGGTGAGTGCCACTGAATGTGTCACTGCTGAGTGGTGAGTGCCAGTGAACAGGGCGCTGCTGAGTGGTGAGTGCCAGTGAATTGGTCACTGCTGAGCGATGAGTGCCAGTGAATGGGTCACTGCTGAGCGGTGAGTGCCAGTGAATGAGGTTCTGCTGAGAAGTGAGTGCCAGTGAATGGGTGACTGCTGAGCGGTGAGTGCCAGTGAACAGGTCGCTGCTGAGCGGTGAGTGCCAGTGAACAGGGAGCTGCTGAGAGGTGAGTGCCAGTGAACAGGACGCTGCTGAGCGGTGAGTGCCAGTGACTGCGGTGTTGCTGAGCGGTGAGTGCCAGTGAATGGGTCGCTGCTGAGGGGTGAGTGCCAGTGAACAGGGAGCTGCTGAGCTGTGAGTGCCAGTGAGCAGGGAGCTGCTGAGCGGTGAGTGCCAGTGAACAGGGAGCTGCTGAGCGGTGAGTGCCAGTGTCCAGGGAGTTGCTGAGCGGTGAGTGCCAGTGAACAGTGCACTGCTGAGCGGTGATTGCCAGTGAACAGGGCACTGCTGAGCGGTGAGTGCCAGTGAGCAGGGAGCTGCTGAGCGGTGAGTGCCAGTGAGCAGGGAGTTGCTGAGCGGTGAGTGCCAGTGAGCAGGGAGTTGCTGAGCGGTGAGTGCCAGTGAGCAGGGAGTTGCTGAGCGGTGAGTGCCAGTGAATGAGATGTTGCTGAGCTGTGAGTGCCAGTGAGCAGGGAGCTGCTGAGCGGTGAGTGCCAGTGAACAGGGAGCTGCTGAGCGGTGAGTGCCAGTGAATGGGTCACTGCTGAGTGGTGAGTGCCAGTGAACAGGGCGTTGCTGAGTGGTGAGTGCCTGTGAATGGGTCACTGCTGAGCGTTGAGTGCCAGTGAACAGGGCATTGCTGAGCGGTGAGTGCCAGTGAACAGGACACTGCTGATCGGTGAGTGCCAGTGAATGAGGCGTTGCTGAGCGGTGAGTGCCAGTGAATGGGTCGCTGCTGAGCGGTGAGTGCCAGTGAACATGGAGCTGCTGAGCGGTGAGTGCCAGTGAACAGGGCACTGCTGAGAGGTGAGTGCCAGTGAAGAGGGCACTGCTAAGTGGTGAGTGCCAGTGAACAGGACAATGCTGAGCGGTGAGTGCCAGTGAACAGGGAGCTGCTGAGTGGTGAGTGCCAGTGAACAGGACACTGGTGAGTGCCAGTGAATGAGGCGTTGCTGAGCGGTGAGTGCCAGTGAATGGGTCGCTGCTGAGCGGTGAGTGCCAGTGAACAGGACGCTGCTGAGTGGTGAGTGCCAGTAAACAGGGAGCTGCTAAGCGGTGAGCGCCAGTGAACAGGGCGCTGCTGAGCAGTGAGTGCCAGTGAATGAGGCGCTGCTGAGTGGTGAGTGCCAGTGAATGAGGTGCTGCTGAGTTGTGAGTTCCAGTGAACAGGGAGCTGCTGAGCGGTGAGTGCCAGTGAACAGGGCACTGCTGAGTGGTGAGTGCCACTGAATGAGGCGCTGCTGAGTGGTGAGTGCCAGTGAACAGGACACTGCTTAGCGGTGAGTGCCAGTGAACAGGGAGCTGCTGAGTGGTGAGTGCCAGTGAACAGGACACTGCTGAGCGGTCAGTGCCAGTGAATGGGTCGCTGCTGAGTGGTGAGTGCCAGTGAACAGGACACTGCTGAGTGGTGAGTGCCAGTAAAAAGCGAGCTGCTAAGCGGTGAGTGCCAGTGAACAGGACGCTGCTGAGCGGTGAGTGCCAGTGAACAGGGCACTGCTGAGCGGTGAGTGCCAGTGAACAGGGCACTGCTGAGTGGTGAGTGCCAGTGAACAGGGACCTGCTGAGTGGTGAGTGCCAGTGAACAGGGAGCTGCTGAGCGGTGAGTGCCAGTGAACAGGGCACTGCTGAGCGGTGAGTGCCAGTGAACAGGGCACTGTTGAGCGGTGAGTGCCAGTGTACAGGACACTGCTGAGCGGTGAGTGCCAGTGAATGAGGCGTTGCTGAGCGGTGAGTGCCAGTGAACAGTGCACTGCTGAGTGGTGAGTGCCAGTGAATGAGACGTTGCTGAGCGGTGAGTGCCAGTGAACAGGGCACTGCTGAGCGGTGAGTGCCAGTGAACAGGGAGCTCCTGAGCGGTGGGTGCCAGTGAACAGGGAGTTGCTGAGCGGTGAGTGCCAGTGAACAGGGAGTTGCTGAGCGGTGAGTGCCAGTGAACAGGGCACTGCTGAGCGGTTAGTGCCAGTGAGCAGGGAGCTGCTGAGCGGTGAGTGCCAGTGAACAGGGAGCTGCTGAGCGGTGAGTGCCAGTGAATGAGGCACTGCTGAGCGGTGAGTGCCAGTGAATGAGGCACTGCTGAGCGGTGAGTGCCAGTGAACAGGGAGCTGCTGAGCGGTGAGTGCCAGTGAACAGGGAGCTGCTGAGCAGTGAGTGCCAGTGAGCAGGGAGTTGCTATGCGGTGAGTGCCAGTGAACAGGGCACTGCTGAGCGGTGAGTGCCAGTGAACAGGGCACAGCTGAGTGGTGAGTGCCAGTGAACAGGGCACAGCTGAGCGGTGATTGCCAGTGAATTGGGAGCTGCTGAGCGGTGAGTGCCAGTGAATGAGGCAATGCTGAGCGGTGAGTGCCAGTGAATGAGGCACTGCTGAGCGGTGAGTGCCAGTGAACAGAGAGCTGCTGAGCGGTGAGTGCCAGTGAACAGGGAGCTGCTGAGCGGTGAGTGCCAGTGAACAGGGAGTTGCTGAGCGGTGAGTGCTAGTGAACAGGGTGTTGCTGAGTGGTGAGTGCCAGTGAACAGGGCACTGCTGAGCGGCGAGTGCCAGTGAATGGGTCGCTGCTGAGCAGTGAGTGCCAGTGAACAGGGAGCTGCTGTGCGGTGAGTGCCAGTGAACAGGGCACTGCTGAGAGGTGAGTGCCAGTGAAGAGGGCATTGCTAAGTGGTGAGTGCCAGTGAACAGGACACTGCTGAACGGTGAGTGCCAGTGAACAGGGAGCTGCTGAGTGGTGAGTGCCAGTGAACAGGACACTGCTGAGCGGTGAGTGCCAGTGAATGGGTCGCTGCTGAGCGATGAGTGCCAGTGAACAGGGCACTGCTGAGCGGTGAGTGCCAGTGAACAGGGCACTGCTGAGCGGTGAGTGCCAGTGAACAGGGCACTGCTGAGCGGTGAGTGCCAGTGAACAGGGCACTGCTGAGCGGTGATTGCCAGTGAACAGGGAGCTGCTGAGCGGTGAGTGCCAGTGAATGAGGCACTGCTGAGCGGTGAGTGCCAGTGAATGAGGCACTGCTGAGCGGTGAGTGCCAGTGAACAGGGAGCTGCTGAGCGGTGAGTGCCAGTGAACAGGGAGCTGCTGAGCGGTGAGTGCCAGTGAACAGGACACTGCTGAGAGGTGAGTGCCATTGAATGAGGCGCTGCTGAGTGGTGAGTGCCAGTGAACAGGGAGCTGCTGAGCGGTGAGTGCTAGTGAACAGGGTTTTGCTGAGTGGTGAGTGCCAGTGAACAGGGCACTGCTGAGCGGTGAGTGCCAGTGAACATGGCACTGCTGAGCGGTGAGTGCCAGTGAACAGGGCACAGCTGAGCGGTGAGTGCCAGTGAACAGGGCACTGCTGAGCGGTGATTGCCAGTGAACAGGGAGCTGCTGAGCGGTGAGTGGCAGTGAATGAGGCACTGCTGAGCGGTGAGTGCCAGTGAATGAGGCACTGCTGAGCGGTGAGTGCCAGTGAACATGGAGCTGCTGAGCGGTGAGCGTCAGTGAACAGGGAGCTGCTGAGCGGTGAGTGCCAGTGAACAGGGAGTTGCTGAGTGGTGAGTGCTAGTGAACAGGGTGTTGCTGAGTGGTGAGTGCCAGTGAACAGGGCGCTGCTGAGCGGTGAGTGCCAGTGAACAGGGCACTGCTGAGCGGTGAGTGCCAGTGAGCAGGGCACAGCTGAGCGGTGAGTGCCAGTGAACAGGGCACTGCTGAGCGGTGATTGACAGTGAACAGGGCACTGATGAGCGGTGAGTGGCAGTGAACAGGGCACTGCTGAGCGTTGGGTGCCAGGGATCAGGGAGCTGCTGAGCGGTGAGTGCCAGTAAACAGGGCACTGCTGAGCGTTGAGTGCCAGTGAACAGTGCACTGCTGAGCGGTGGGTGCCAGTGAACAGTGAGTTGCTGAGCGGTGAGTGCCAATGAACAGGGAGCTGCTGAGTGGTGAGTGCCAGTGAACAGGGCACTGCTGAGCGGTGAGTGCCAGTGAGCAGGGAGTTGCTAGGCGGTGAGTGCCAGTGAACAGGGAGCTGCTGAGCGGTGAGTGCCACTGAATGGGTCACTGCTGAGTGGTGAGTGCCAGTGAACAGGGCGTTGCTGAGTGGTGAGTGCCAGTGAATGGGTCACTGCTGAGCGATGAGTGCCAGTGAATGGGTCACTGCTGAGCGGTGTGTGCCAGTGAATGAGGTGCTGCTGAGCAGTGAGTGCCAGTGAATGGGTGACTGCTGAGCGGTGAGTGCCAGTGAACAGGGAGCTGCTGAGAGGTGAGTGCCAGTGAACAGGACGCTGCTGAGCGGTGAGTGCCAGTGAATGAGGCGTTGCTGAGTTGTGAGATCCAGTGAACAGGGCACTGCTGAGCGGTGAGTGCCAGTGAACGGGGACCTGCTGAGTGGTGAGTGCCAGTGAACAGGGAGCTGCTGAGCGGTGAGTGCCAGTGAACAGGGCACTGCTGAGCGGTGAGTGCCAGTGAACAGGGCACAGCTGTGCGGTGAGTGCCATTGAACAGGACACTGCTGAGAGGTGAGTGCCATTGAATGAGGCGCTGCTGAGTGGTGAGTGCCAGTGAACAGGGAGCTGCTGAGCGGTGAGTGCTAGTGAACAGGGTTTTGCTGAGTGGTGAGTGCCAGTGAACAGGGCACTGCTGAGCGGTGAGTGCCAGTGAACAGGGCACTGCTGAGCGGTGAGTGCCAGTGAACAGGGCACAGCTGAGCGGTGAGTGCCAGTGAACAGGGCACTGCTGAGCGGTGATTGCCAGTGAACAGGGAGCTGCTGAGCGGTGAGTGGCAGTGAATGAGGCACTGCTGAGCGGTGAGTGCCAGTGAATGAGGCACTGCTGAGCGGTGAGTGCCAGTGAACAGGGAGCTGCTGAGCGGTGAGTGCCAGTGAACAGGGAGCTGCTGAGCGGTGAGTGCCAGTGAACAGGGAGTTGCTGAGCGGTGAGTGCTAGTGAACAGGGTCTTGCTGAGTGGTGAGTGCCAGTGAACAGGGCGCTGCTGAGCGGTGAGTGCCAGTGAGCAGGGCACAGCTGAGCGGTGAGTGCCAGTGAGCAGGGCACAGCTGAGCGGTGAGTGCCAGTGAACAGGGCACTGCTGAGCGGTGATTGACAGTGAACAGGGCACTGATGAGCGGTGAGTGGCAGTGAACAGGGCACTGCTGAGCGTTGGGTGCCAGGGATCAGGGAGCTGCTGAGAGGTGAGTGCCAGTAAACAGGGCACTGCTGAGCGGTGAGTGCCAGTGAACAGGGCACTGCTGAGCGGTGGGTGCCAGTGAACAGTGAGTTGCTGAGCGGTGAGTGCCAGTGAACAGGGAGCTGCTGAGCGGTGAGTGCCAGTGAACAGGGCACTGCTGAGCGGTGAGTGCCAGTGAGCAGGGAGTTGCTAAGCGGTGAGTGCCAGTGAACAGGGAGCTGCTGAGCGGTGAGTGCCACTGAATGGGTCACTGCTGAGTGGTGAGTGCCAGTGAACAGGGCGTTGCTGAGTGGTGAGTGCCAGTGAATGGGTCACTGCTGAGCGATGAGTGCCAGTGAATGGGTCACTGCTGAGCGGTGTGTGCCAGTGAATGAGGTGCTGCTGAGCAGTGAGTGCCAGTGAATGGGTGACTGCTGAGCGGTGAGTGCCAGTGAACAGGGAGCTGCTGAGAGGTGAGTGCCAGTGAACAGGACGCTGCTGAGCGGTGAGTGCCAGTGAATGAGGCGTTGCTGAGTTGTGAGATCCAGTGAACAGGGCACTGCTGAGCGGGGAGTGCCAGTGAACAGGGCACTGCTGAGCGGTGAGTGCCAGTGAACAGGGCACTGCTGAGCGGTGAGTGCCAGTGAACAGGACACTGCTGAGTGGTGAGTGCCAGTGAACAGGGAGCTGCTGATTGGTGAGTGCCAGTGAACAGGACACTGCTGAGCGGTGAGTGCCAGTGAACAGGGCACTGCTGAGCGGTGAGTGCCAGTGAGCAGGGAGTTGCTATGCGGTGAGTGCCAGTGAACAGGGAGCTGCTGAGCGGTGAGTGCCACTGAATGTGTCACTGCTGAGTGGTGAGTGCCAGTGAACAGGGCGCTGCTGAGTGGTGAGTGCCAGTGAATTGGTCACTGCTGAGCGTTGAGTGCCAGTGAATGGGTCACTGCTGAGCGGTGAGTGCCAGTGAATGAGGTTCTGCTGAGAAGTGAGTGCCAGTGAATGGGTTACTGCTGAGCGGTGAGTGCCAGTGAACAGGTTGCTGCTGAGCGGTGAGTGCCAGTGAACAGGGAGCTGCTGAGAGGTGAGTGCCAGTGAACAGGACGCTGCTGAGCGGTGAGTGCCAGTGACTGCGGTGTTGCTGAGCGGTGAGTGCCAGTGAATGGGTCGCTGCTGAGGGGTGAGTGCCAGTGAACAGGGAGCTGCTGAGCTGTGAGTGCCAGTGAGCAGGGAGCTGCTGAGCGGTGAGTGCCAGTGAACAGGGAGCTGCTGAGCGGTGAGTGCCAGTGTCCAGGGAGTTGCTGAGCGGTGAGTGCCAGTGAACAGTGCACTGCTGAGCGGTGATTGCCAGTGAACAGGGCACTGCTGAGCGGTGAGTGCCAGTGAACAGGTCACTGCTGAGCGGTGGGTGCCAGGGATCAGGGAGCTGCTGAGCGCTGAGTGCCAGTAAACATGGCACTGCTGAGCGGTGAGTGACAGTGAACAGGGCACTGCTGAGCGTTGGGTGCCAGTGAACAGAGAGTTGCTGAGCGGTGAGTGCCAGTGAACAGGGAGCTGCTGAGCGGTGAGTGCCAGTGAACAGGGCACTGCTGAGCGGTGAGTGCCAGTGAGCAGGGAGTTGCTGAGCGGTAAGTGCCAGTGAACAGGGCACTGCTGAGCGGTGAGTGCCAGTGAACAGGGAGCTGCTGAGCGGTGAGTGCCAGTGAGCAGGGAGCTGCTGAGCGGTGAGTGCCTGTGAGCAGGGAGCTGCTGTGCGGTGAGTGCCAGTGAGCAGGGAGTTGCTGAGCGGTGAGTGCCAGTGAGCAGGGAGTTGCTGAGCGGTGAGTGCCAGTGAGCAGGGAGTTGCTGAGCGGTGAGTGCCAGTGAATGAGATGTTGCTGAGCTGTGAGTGCCAGTGAGCAGGGAGCTGCTGAGCGGTGAGTGCCAGTGAACAGGGAGCTGCTGAGCGGTGAGTGCCAGTGAATGGGTCACTGCTGAGTGGTGAGTGCCAGTGAACAGGGCGTTGCTGAGTGGTGAGTGCCTGTGAATGGGTCACTGCTGAGCGTTGAGTGCCAGTGAACAGGGCACTGCTGAGCGGTGAGTGCCAGTGAACAGGACACTGCTGATCGGTGAGTGCCAGTGAATGAGGCGTTGCTGAGCGGTGAGTGCCAGTGAATGGGTCGCTGCTGAGCGGTGAATGCCAGTGAACATGGAGCTGCTGAGCGGTGAGTGCCAGTGAACAGGGCACTGCTGAGAGGTGAGTGCCAGTGAAGAGGGCACTGCTAAGTGGTGAGTGCCAGTGAACAGGACAATGCTGAGCGGTGAGTGCCAGTGAACAGGGAGCTGCTGAGTGGTGAGTGCCAGTGAACAGGACACTGGTGAGCGGTGAGTGCCAGTGAATGAGGCGTTGCTGAGCGGTGAGTGCCAGTGAATGGGTCGCTGCTGAGCGGTGAGTGCCAGTGAACAGGACGCTGCTGAGTGGTGAGTGCCAGTAAACAGGGAGCTGCTAAGCGGTGAGCGCCAGTGAACAGGGCGCTGCTGAGCAGTGAGTGCCAGTGAATGAGGCGCTGCTGAGTGGTGAGTGCCAGTGAATGAGGTGCTGCTGAGTTGTGAGTTCCAGTGAACAGGGAGCTGCTGAGCGGTGAGTGCCAGTGAACAGGGCACTGCTGAGTGGTGAGTGCCAGTGAATGAGGCGCTGCTGAGTGGTGAGTGCCAGTGAACAGGACACTGCTGAGCGGTGAGTGCCAGTGAACAGGGAGCTGCTGAGTGGTGAGTGCCAGTGAACAGGACACTGCTGAGCGGTCAGTGCCAGTGAATGGGTCGCTGCTGAGTGGTGAGTGCCAGTGAACAGGACACTGCTGAGTGGTGAGTGCCAGTAAAAAGCGAGCTGCTAAGCGGTGAGTGCCAGTGAACAGGACGCTGCTGAGCGGTGAGTGCCAGTGAACAGGGCACTGCTGAGCGGTGAGTGCCAGTGAACAGGGAGCTGCTGAGTGGTGAGTGCCAGTGAACAGGGCACTGCTGAGTGGTGAGTGCCAGTGAACAGAGACCTGCTGAGTGGTGAGTGCCAGTGAACAGGGAGCTGCTGAGCGGTGAGTGCTAGTGAACAGGGCACTGCTGAGCGGTGAGTGCCAGTGAACAGGGCACTGTTGAGCGGTGAGTGCCAGTGTACAGGACACTGCTGAGCGGTGAGTGCCAGTGAATGAGGCGTTGCTGAGCGGTGAGTGCCAGTGAACAGTGCACTGCTGAGTGGTGAGTGACAGTGAATGAGACGTTGCTGAGCGGTGAGTGCCAGTGAACAGGGCACTGCTGAGCGGTGAGTGCCAGTGAACAGTGCACTGCTGAGCAGTGAGTGCCAGTGAACAGGGAGCTCCTGAGCGGTGGGTGCCAGTGAACAGGGAGTTGCTGAGCGGTGAGTGCCAGTGAACAGGGAGTTGCTGAGCGGTGAGTGCCAGTGAACAGGGCACTGCTGAGCGGTTAGTGCCAGTGAGCAGGGAGCTGCTGAGCGGTGAGTGCCAGTGAACAGGGAGCTGCTGAGCGGTGAGTGCCAGTGAATGAGGCACTGCTGAGCGGTGAGTGGCAGTGAACAGGGAGCTGCTGAGCGGTGAGTGCCAGTGAACAGGGAGCTGCTGAGCGGTGAGTGCCAGTGACTGCGGCGTTGCTGAGCGGTGAGTGCCAGTGAACAGGATTTTGCTGAGTGGTGAGTGCCAGTGAACAGGGCACTGCTGAGCGGTGATTGCCAGTGAACAGGGCACTGCTGAGCGGTGAGTGCCAGTGAACAGGGCACTGCTGAGCGGTGAGTGCCAGTGAACAGGGCACAGCTGAGTGGTGAGTGCCAGTGAACAGGGCACAGCTGAGCGGTGATTGCCAGTGAATTGGGAGCTGCTGAGCGGTGAGTGCCAGTGAATGAGGCAATGCTGAGCGGTGAGTGCCAGTGAATGAGGCACTGCTGAGCGGTGAGTGCCAGTGAACAGGGAGCTGCTGAGCGGTGAGTGCCAGTGAACAGGGAGTTGCTGAGCGGTGAGTGCTAGTGAACAGGGTGTTGCTGAGTGGTGAGTGCCAGTGAACAGGGCACTGCTGAGCGGCGAGTGCCAGTGAATGGGTCGCTGCTGAGCAGTGAGTGCCAGTGAACAGGGAGCTGCTGAGCGGTGAGTGCCAGTGAACAGGGCACTGCTGAGAGGTGAGTGCCAGTGAAGAGGGCATTGCTAAGTGGTGAGTGCCAGTGAACAGGACACTGCTGAGCGGTGAGTGCCAGTGAACAGGGAGCTGCTGAGTGGTGAGTGCCAGTGACCAGGACACTGGTGAGCGGTGAGTGCCAGTGAATGAGGCGTTGCTGAGCGGTGAGTGCCAGTGAATGGGTCGCTGCTGAGCGGTGAGTGCCAGTGAACAGGACGCTGCTGAGTGGTGAGTGCCAGTAAACAGGGAGCTGCTAAGCGGTGAGCGCCAGTGAACAGGGCGCTGCTGAGCGGTGAGTGCCAGTGAATGAGGCGCTGCTGAGCGGTGAGTGCCAGTGAATGAGGTGCTGCTGAGTTGTGAGTGCCAGTGAACAGGGAGCTGCTGAGCGGTGAGTGCCAGTGAACAGGGCACTGCTGAGTGGTGAGTGCCAGTGAACAGGACACTGCTGAACGGTGAGTGCCAGTGAACAGGGAGCTGCTGAGTGGTGAGTGCCAGTGAACAGGACACTGCTGAGCAGTGAGTGCCAGTGAATGGGTCGCTGCTGAGCGGTAAGTGCCAGTGAACAGGACGCTGCTGAGTGGTGAGTGCCAGTGAATGAGGCACTGCTGAGCGGTGAGTGCCAGTGAATGAGGCACTGCTGAGCGGTGAGTACCAGTGAACAGGGAGCTGCGGAGCGGTGAGTGCCAGTGAACAGGGCGTTGCTGAGTGGTGAGTGCCAGTGAATGGGTCACTGCTGAGCGATGAGCGCCAGTGAACAGGACGCTGCTGAGCGGTGAGTGCCAGTGAACGAGGCGTTGCTGAGTTGTGAGATCCAGTGAACAGGGCACTGCTGAGCGGTGAGTGCCAGTGAACAGGGCACTGCTGAGCGGTGAGTGCCAGTGAATGAGTTGCTGCTGAGCAGTGAGTGCCAGTGAATGGGTGACTGCTGAGCGGTGAGTGCCAGTGAACAGGTCGCTGCTGAGCGGTGAGTGCCAGTGAACAGGGAGCTGCTGAGAGGTGAGTGCCAGTGAACAGGACGCTGCTGAGCGGTGAGTGCCAGTGAATGAGGCGTTGCTGAGTTGTGAGAGCCAGTGAACAGGGCACTGCTGAGCGGTGAGTGCCAGTGAACAGGGCACTGCTGAGCGGTGAGTCCCAGTGAGCAGGGAGTTGCTAAGCGGTGAGTGCCAGTGAACAGGGAGCTGCTGAGCGGTGAGTGCCACTGAATGTGTCACTGCTGAGTGGTGAGTGCCAGTGAACAGGGCGCTGCTGAGTGGTGAGTGCCAGTGAATTGGTCACTGCTGAGCGATGAGTGCCAGTGAATGGGTCACTGCTGAGCGGTGAGTGCCAGTGAATGAGTTGCTGCTGAGCAGTGAGTGCCAGTGAATGGGTGACTGCTGAGCGGTGAGTGCCAGTGAACAGGTCGCTGCTGAGCGGTGAGTGCCAGTGAACAGGGAGCTGCTGAGAGGTGAGTGCCAGTGAACAGGACACTGCTGAGCGGTGAGTGCCAGTGAATGAGGCGTTGCTGAGTTGTGAGAGCCAGTGAGCAGGGCACTGCTGAGCGGTGAGTGCCAGTGAACAGGGCACTGCTGAGCGGTGAGTGCCAGTGAACAGGGCACTGCTGAGCGGTGAGTGCCAGTGAACAGGGCACTGCCGAGTGGTGAGTGCCAGTGAACAGGACACTGCTGAGCGGTGAGTGCCAGTGAACAGGGATCTGTTGAGTGGTGAGTGCCAGTGAACAGGACACTGCTGAGCGGTGAGTGCCAGTGACTGCGGTGTTGCTGAGCGGTGAGTGCCAGTGAATGGGTCGCTGCTGAGGGGTGAGTGCCAGTGAACAGGGAGCTGCTGAGCGGTGAGTGCCACTGAATGGGTCACTGCTGAGTGGTGATTGCCAGTGAACAGGGCGTTGCTGAGTGGTGAGTGCCAGTGAATGGGTCACTGCTGAGCGATGAGAGACAGTGAACAGGGCACTGCTGAGCGGTGAGTGCCAGTGAACAGGTCGCTGCTGATCGGTGAGTGCCAGTGAACAGGGAGCTGCGGAGCGGTGAGTGCCAGTGAACAGGGCACTGCTGAGCGGTGAGTGCCAGTGAACAGGGAGCTGCTGAGCGGTGAGTGCCAGTGACTGCGGCGTTGCTGAGCGGTGAGTGCCAGTGAACAGGGAGCTGCTGAGCGGTGAGTGCCACTGAACAGGGCACTGCTGAGTGGTGAGTGCCAGTGAACAGGGAGCTGCTGAGCGGTGAGTGCCAGTGAATGAGGCTTTGCTGAGCGGTGAGTGCCAGTGAACAGTGCACTGCTGAGTGGTGAGTGCCAGTGAATGAGACGTTGCTGAGCGGTGAGTGCTAGTGAACAGGGCACTGCTGAGCGGTGAGTGCCAGTGAACAGGGCACTGCTGAGCAGTGAGTGCCAGTGAACAGGGAGCTTTTGAGCGGTGGGTGCTAGTGAACAGGGAGTTGCTGAGCGGTGAGTGCCAGTGAACAGGGAGTTGCTGAGCAGTGAGTGCCAGTGAACAGGGCACTGCTGAGCGGTTAGTGCCAGTGAACAGGGAGCTGCTGAGCGGTGAGTGCTAGTGAACAGGGAGCTGCTGAGTGGTGAGTGCCAGTGAATGAGGCACTGCTTAGCGGTGAGTGCCAGTGAATGAAGCACTGCTGAGCGGTGAGTGCCAGTGAACAGGGAGCTGCTGAGCGGTGAGTGCCAGTGAGCAGGGCACTGCTGAGCCGTGAGTGCCAGTGAACAGGGAGCTGCTGAGCGGTGAGTGCCAGTGAATGAGACGTTGCTGAGCGGTGAGTGCGAGTGAATGAGGCACTGCTGAGCGGTGAGTGCCAGTGAACAGGGAGCTGCTGAGTGGTGAGTGCCAGGGATCAGGGAGCTGCTGAGCGGTGGGTGTACGTGAACAGGAAGCTGCTGAGCGGTGAGTGCCAGTGAACAGGGAGCTGCTGAGCGGTGAGGGCCAGTGAATGAGGCACTGCTGAGCGGTGAGTGCCAGTGAACAGTGAGCTGCTGAGCGGTGAGTGCCAGTGAACAGGGCACTGCTGAGTGGTGAGTGTCAGTGAACAGGGCACTGCTGAGCGGTGAGTGCCAGTGAACTGGGAGCTGCTGAGCGGTGAGAGCCAGTGAACAGGGAGCTGCTGAGCGGTGAGTGCCAGTGAACAGGGCACTGCTGAGCGGTGAGTGCCAGTGAACAGGGAGCTGCTGAGCCGTGAGTGCCAGTGAACAGGGAGCTGCTGAGTGGTGAGTGCCAGTGAATGAGGCACTGCTTAGCGGTGAGTGCCAGTGAATGAAGCACTGCTGAGCGGTGAGTGCCAGTGAACAGGGAGCTGCTGAGCGGTGAGTGCCAGTGAGCAGGGCACTGCTGAGCCGTGAGTGCCAGTGAACAGGGAGCTGCTGAGCGGTGAGTGCCAGTGAATGAGACGTTGCTGAGCGGTGAGTGCGAGTGAATGAGGCACTGCTGAGCGGTGAGTGCCAGTGAACAGGGAGCTGCTGAGTGGTGAGTGCCAGGGATCAGGGAGCTGCTGAGCGGTGGGTGTACGTGAACAGGAAGCTGCTGAGCGGTGAGTGCCAGTGAACAGGGAGCTGCTGAGCGGTGAGGGCCAGTGAATGAGGCACTGCTGAGCGGTGAGTGCCAGTGAACAGTGAGCTGCTGAGCGGTGAGTGCCAGTGAACAGGGCACTGCTGAGTGGTGAGTGTCAGTGAACAGGGCACTGCTGAGCGGTGAGTGCCAGTGAACTGGGAGCTGCTGAGCGGTGAGAGCCAGTGAACAGGGAGCTGCTGAGCGGTGAGTGCCAGTGAACAGGGCACTGCTGAGCGGTGAGTGCCAGTGAACAGGGAGCTGCTGAGCCGTGAGTGCCAGTGAACACGGCACTGCTGAGCGGTCAGTGCCAGTGAACAGGGCACTGCTGAGCGGTGAGTGCCAGTGAACAGTGAGCTGTTGAGCGGTGGGTGCCAGTGAACAGGGAGCTGCTGAGCGGTGAGTGCCAGTGAACAGTGAGCTGCTGAGCGGTGAGTGCCAGTGAATGAGGTGCTGCTGAGCGGTGAGTGCCAGTGAATGAGGTGCTGCTGAGCGGTGAGTGCCAGTGAACAGGGCACTGCTGAATGGTGAGTGCCAGTGAACAGGGAGCTGCTGAGCGGTGAGTGCTAGTGAACAGGGAGCTGCTGAGCGGTGAGGGCCAGTGAACAGTGCACTGCTGATTGGTGAGTGCCAGTGAATGAGACGTTGCTGAGCGGTGAGTGCCAGTGAACAGGGAGTTTCTGAGCGGTGAGTGCCAGTGAACAGGGAGTTGCTGAGCGGTGAGTGCCAGTGAGCAGGGCACTGCTGAGCGGTGAGTGCCAGTGAACAGGGCACTGCTGATTGGTGAGTGCCAGTGAACAGGGAGCTGCTGATCGGTGAGTGCCAGTGAGCAGGGAGCTGCTGAGCGGTGAGTGCCAGTGAATGAGACGTTGCTGACCGGTTAGTGCCAGTGAACAGGGAGCTGCTGAGCGGTGAGTGCCAGTGATCAGGGAGCTGCTGAGCGGTGGGTGTAAGTGAACAGGGAGCTGCTGAGCGGTGAGTGCCAGTGAACAGGGAGCTGCTGAGAGGTGAGTGCCAGTGAATGAGGTGCTGCTGAGCGGTGAGTGCCAGTGAACAGGACACTGCTGAGCGGTGAGTGCCATTGAACAGGACACTGCTGAGCGGTGAGTGCCAGTGAACAGGACACTGCTGAGCGGTGAGTGCCGGTGAACAGGGAGCTGCTGAGTGGTGAGTGCCAGTGAACAGGGAGCTGCTGAGAGGTGAGTGCCAGTGAACAGGACACTGCTGAGCGGTGAGTGCCAGTGAACAGGACACTGCTGAGCGGTGAGTGCCAGTGAACAGGACACTGCTGAGCGGTGAGTGCCAGTGAACAGGGAGCTGCTGAGCGGTGAGTGCCAGTGAACAGGGAGCTGCTGAGTGGTGAGTGCCAGTGAACAGGACACTGCTGAGCGGTGAGTGCCAGTGAATGAGGCATTGCTGAGCGGTGAGTGCCAGTGAACAGGGCACTGCTGAGCGGTGAGTGCCAGTGAACAGGGAGCTGCTGAGCGGTGAGTGCCAGTGAACAGGTCGCTGCTGAGCGGTGAGTGCCAGTGAACAGGGAGCTGCTGAGAGGTGAGTGCCAGTGAATGAGGTGCTGCTGAGTGGTGAGTGCCAGTGAACAGGACACTGCTGAGCAGTGAGTGCCAGTGAACAGGACACTGCTGAGCAGTGAGTGCCAGTGAACAGGGAGCTGCTGAGTGGAGGGTGCCAGTGAACAGGACACTGCTGAGCGGTGAGTGTCAGTGAACAGGACACTGCTGAGCGGTGAGTGCCAGTGAACAGGGAGCTGCTGAGCGGTGAGTGCCAGTGAACAGGGAGCTGCTGAGCGGTGAGTGCCAGTGAATAGGGAGCTGCTGAGCGGTGAGTGCCAGTGAACAGGACACTGCTGAGTGGTGAGTGCCAATGAATGAGGCATTGCTGAGCGGTGAGTGCCAGTGAATGAGGCATTGCTGAGCGGTGAGTGCCAGTGAATGGGTCGCTGCTGAGCGGTGAGTGCCAGTGAACAGGACACTGCTGAGTGGTGAGTGCCAGTGAACAGGGCACTGCTGAGCGGTGAGTGCCAGTGAACAAAGCACTGCTGAGTGGTGAGTGCCAGTGAACAGGGCACTGCTGAGCGGTGAGTGCCAGTGAGCAGGGAGCTGCTGAGCGGTGAGTGCCAGTGAACAGGGAGCTGCTGAGCGGTGAGTGCCAGTGAACAGGGCACTGCTGAGCGGTGAGTGCCAGTGAATGGAGCGCAGCCGGGGTCGGAGGTCAGTCGGTCGGGGTCGGTCAGGATGGATCGGTCGGCTGGGTGGGTCAATTGGTCAGGGTCGAGGCGTTCGAGGGGGTCAGTCAGTCGTGGGGCCAGTTGGTCGGGTTCGTTAGGTTGGTCGGGGTTGCCGGGGGGGGGTGGTGGTCAGTCGGTCGGTGGGTTTTGGGTCTGTCAGTCAGGGTGGACAGTCTGTCGGAATGGACAGTCAGTCGGAATGGACAGTCAGTCGAAATGGACAGTCAGTCGGAATGGACAGTCAGTCGGAATGGGCAGTCAGTCGGAATGGGCAGTCAGTCGGAATGGACAGTCAGTCGGATGGGCAGTCAGTCGGAATGGGCAGTCAGTCGGAATGGACGGTCAGTCGGAGTGGACAGTCAGTCGGAATGGACAGTCAGTCGGAATGGACAGTCAGTCGGATGGACAGTCAGTCGGGGTGGACAGTCAATCGGAATGGGCAGTCAGTCGGAATGGACAGTCAGTCGGATGGGCAGTCAGTCGGATGGACAGTCAGTCGGGTGGACAGTCAGTCGGATGGACAGTCAGTCGGAATGGACAGTCAGTCAGGGTGGACATTCAATAGGAATGGGCAGTCAGTCAGGGTGGACAGTCAATCGGAATGGACAGTCAGTCGGGTGGACAGTCAGTCGTAATGGACAGTCAGTCGGAATGGACAGTCAGTCAGAATGGACAGTCAGTCGGATGGGCAGTCAGTCGGAATGGACAGTCAGTCGGATGGACAGTCAGTCAGGGTGGACAGTCAATCGGAATGGGCAGTCAGTCGGATGGACAGTCAGTCAGGGTGGACAGTCAATCGGAATGGACAGTCAGTCGGATGGACAGTCAGTCGGAATGGACAGTCAGTCGGGTGGACAGTCAGTCGGAGTGGACAGTCAGTCGGAATGGACAGTCAGTCAGGGTGGACAGTCAGTCAGGGTGGACAGTCAGTCGGAGTGGACAGTCAGTCGGAATGGACAGTCAGTCGGAGTGGACAGTCAGTCGGAATGGGCAGTCAGTCGGAATGGACAGTCAGTCGGAATGGACAGTCAGTCGGAATGGACAGTCAGTCGGAATGGGCAGTCAGTCGGAGTGGACAGTCAGTCGGAGTGGACAGTCAGTCGGAATGGACATTCAGTCAGGGTGGACAGTCAGTCGGAGTGGACAGTCAGTCGGAATGGACAGTCAGTCGGAATGGGCAGTCAGTCGGAATGGGCAGTCAGTCGGAATGGGCAGTCAGTCGGAGTGGACAGTCAGTCGGAGTGGGCAGTCAGTCGGAATGGACAGTCAGTCGGAGTGGACAGTCAGTCGGAGTGGACAGTCAGTCGGAATGGGCAGTCAGTCGGAATGGACAGTCAGTCGGAGTGGACAGTCAGTCGGAATGGGCAGTCAGTCGGAATGGGCAGTCAGTCGGAGTGGACAGTCAGTCGGAATGGGCAGTCAGTCGGAGTGGACAGTCAGTCGGAGTGGACAGTCAGTCGGAGTGGACAGTCAGTCGGAGTGGACAGTCAGTCAGGGTGGACAGTCAGTCGGAGTGGACAGTCAGTCGGAATGGGCAGTCAGTCGGAATGGACAGTCAGTCGGAATGGGCAGTCAGTCGGAATGGACAGTCAGTCGGAGTGGACAGTCAGTCGGAATGGACAGTCAGTCGGAATGGACAGTCAGTCGGATGGGCAGTCAGTCGGAATGGACAGTCAGTCGGAGTGGACAGTCAGTCGGAATGGGCAGTCAGTCAGCGACACTGCAGCCTGTAGTTTCTCACTATCCGACACGCTAGGTGTCACACAGATCACCCTGTTTGCATCTTTGGTCAGTCCAAAGCCCCACCTGCCCTGCTGGGTCTGAGATGACCCAGCGCTGTTGGAAGAAGACCAGGGAGGGGCTGGGGGCAATATTTAATCCCTCAAGCAACATCACTAACAAAACTAATATGGGTCACGATCACATTGTTTTTTATGGGATCTTGCTGTGCGTAGTTTGGGTGCCACGTTTCCCACATTGCAACAGGGAGCACGATTTAGAATGCTCCTGGGTCTGACCTGGGATTGAGAAAGGGACGGTAGAAATACAGGCGATTCCCTCCTTCCTGCATCAGTCACTGTTTCTCTTCTTCCTCACAGAAACTGACTCGAATCCTTCCAGGAGGGAGATTGGGAGCAGCATTGTCCTGACCTCTGTACAGAAAGAGGACACAGCAATCTACCAGTGTGAGGCCCACAATAAGCACGGCACCCTGCTCGCAAACATCATCGTACAGGTGATCGGTAGGTCCACCTCACTTCCTCTCAAGCCTGGGGTAACCCAGTCACGGACACACAGCAAAGAGAGAGGCCGGAGTACCGCAGCCCAGCCTTGGCAAACAGAGTACGTCACTCCCTGTCCATTCCCCAGAGACTGTCTCACTCTCCGTCCATTCCCCAGAGACTGTCTCACTCTCCGTCCATTCCCCAGAGACTGTCTCACTCCCTGTCCATTCCCCAGAGACTGTCTCACTCTCTGTCCATACCCCAGAGACTGTCTCACTCTCCGTCCATTCCCCAGAGACTGTCTCACTCCCTGTACATTCCCCAGAGACTGTCTCACTCCCTGTCCATTCCGCAGAGACTCCGTCACTCCCTGTCCATTCCCCAGAGACTGTCTGACTCCCTGTCCATTCCCCAGAGACTGTCTCACTCCCTGTCCAATCCCCAGAGACTGTCTCACTCCCTGTCCATTCCCCAGAGACTGTCGCACTCCCTGTCCATTCCCCAGGGACTGTCGCACTCCCTGTCCATTCCCCAGAGACTGTCGCACTCCCTGTCCATTCCCCAGAGACTCCGTCACTCCCTGTCCATTCCCCAGAGACTGTCTCACTCTCCGTCCATTCCCCAGAGACTGTCTCACTCTCCGTCCATTCCCCAGAGACTGTCTCACTCCCTGTCCATTCCCCAGAGACTGTCTCACTCCCTGTCCATTCCCCAGAGACTGTCTCACTCCCTGTCCATTCCCCAGAGACTGTCTCACTCCCTGTCCATTCCCCAGAGACTGTCTCACTCTCCGTCCATTCCCCAGAGATTGTCTCACTCCCTATCCATTCCCCAGAGACTGTCTCACTCTCCGTCCATTCCCCAGAGACTCCGTCACACCCTGTCCGTTCCCCAGAGACTGTCTCACTCTCCGTCCATTCCCCAGAGACTGTCTCACTCTCCGTCCATACCCCAGAGACTGTCCCACTCTCCGTCCATTCCCCAGAGACTGTCTCACTCCCTGTCCATTCCCCAGAGACTGTCTCACTCCCTGTCCATTCCCCAGAGACTGTCTCACTCCCTGTCCATTCCCCAGAGACTGTCTCACTCTCCGTCCATTCCCCAGAGACTGTCTCACTCCCTGTCCATTCCCCAGAGACTGTCTCACTCCCTGTCCATTCCCCAGAGACTGTCTCACTCCCTGTCCATTCCCCAGAGACTGTCTCACTCTCTGTCCATTCCCCAGAGACTGTCTCACTCCCTGTCCATTCCCCAGAGACTGTCTCACTCTCCGTCCATTCCCCAGAGACTGTCTCACTCCCTGTCCATTCCCCAGAGACTGTCTCACTCCCTATACATTCCCCAGAGACTGTCTCACTCCCTGTCCATTCCCCAGAAACTGTGTCACTCTCTGTCCATACCCCAGAGACTGTCTCACTCTCCGTCCATTCCCCAGAGACTGTCTCACTCCCTGTCCATTCCCCAGAGACTGTCTCACTCCCTGTCCATTCCGCAGAGACTCCGTCACTCCCTGTCCATTCCCCAGAGACTGTCTGACTCCCTGTCCATTCCCCAGAGACTGTCTCACTCCCTGTCCAGTCCCCAGAGACTGTCTCACTCCCTGTCCATTCCCCAGAGACTGTCGCACTCCCTGTCCATTCCCCAGAGACTGTCGCACTCCCTGTCCATTCCCCAGAGACTATCGCACTCCCTGTCCATTCCCCAGAGACTCCGTCACTCCCTGTCCATTCCCCAGAGACTGTCTCACTCTCCGTCCATTCCCCAGAGACTGTCTCACTCTCCGTCCATTCCCCAGAGACTGTCTCACTCCCTGTCCATTCCCCAGAGACTGTCTCACTCCCTGTCCATTCCCCAGAGACTGTCTCACTCCCTGTCCATTCCCCAGAGACTGTCTCACTCCCTGTCCATTCCCCAGAGACTGTCTCACTCTCCGTCCATTCCCCAGAGATTGTCTCACTCCCTATCCATTCCCCAGAGACTGTCTCACTCTCCGTCCATTCCCCAGAGACTCCGTCACTCCCTGTCCGTTCCCCAGAGACTGTCTCACTCTCCGTCCATTCCCCAGAGACTGTCTCACTCCCTGTCCATTCCCCAGAGACTGTTTCACTCTCCGTCCATACCCCAGAGACTGTCTCACTCCCTGTCCATTCCCCAGAGACTGTCTCACTCTCCGTCCATTCCCCAGAGACTGTCTCACTCTCCGTCCATTCCCCAGAGACTGTCTGACTCCCTGTCCATTCCCCAGAGACTGTCTCACTCCCTGTCCATTCCCCAGAGACTGTCTTACTCCCTGTCCATTCCCCAGAGACTGTCTCACTCTCCGTCCATTCCCCAGAGACTGTCTCACTCCCTGTCCATTCCCCAGAGACTGTCTCACTCTCCGTCCATTCCCCAGAGAATGTCTCACTCTCCGTCCATTCCCCAGAGACTGTCTCAATCTCCGTCCATTTCCCAGAGACTGTCTCACACTCCGTCCATTCCCCAGAGACTGTCTCACTCCCTGTCCATTCCCCAGAGACTGTCTCACTCTCCGTCCATTCCCCAGAGACTATCTCACTCCCTGTCCATTCCCCAGAGACACTGTCACTCCCTGTCCATTCCCCAGAGACTGTCTCACTCCCTGTCCATTCCCCAGAGACTGTCTCACTCCCTGTCCATTCCCCAGAGACTGTCGCACTCCCTATACATTCCCCAGAGACTCCGTCACTCCCTGTCCATTCCCCAGAGACTATCTCACTCTCCGTCCATACGAGAGACTGTCTCACTCTCCGTCCGTACCAGACACTGTCTCACTCTCCATCCATTCCCCAGAGACTGTCTCACTCCCTGTCCATTCCCCAGAGACTGTCTCACTCCCTGTCCATTCCCCAGAGACTGTCTCACTCCCTGTCCATTCCCCAGAGACTGTCTCACTCCCTGTCCATTCCCCAGAGACTGTCTCACTCTCCGTCCATTCCCCAGAGATTGTCTCACTCCCTATCCATTCCCCAGAGACTGTCTCACTCTCCGTCCATTCCCCAGAGACTCCGTCACTCCCTGTCCGTTCCCCAGAGACTGTCTCACTCTCCGTCCATTCCCCAGAGACTGTCTCACTCCCTGTCCATTCCCCAGAGACTGTCTCACTCTCCGTCCATACCCCAGAGACTGTCTCACTCTCCGTCCATTCCCCAGAGACTGTCTCACTCCCTGTCCATTCCCCAGAGACTGTCTCACTCCCTGTCCATTCCCCAGAGACTGTCTCACTCTCCGTCCATACCCCAGAGACTGTCTCACTCTCCGTCCATTCCCCAGAGACTGTCTCACTCCCTGTCCATTCCCCAGAGACTGTCTCACTCTCCGTCCATTCCCCAGAGACTGTCTCACTCTCTGTCCATTCCCCAGAGACTGTCTCACTCCCTGTCCATTCCCCAGAGACTGTCTCACTCCCTGTCCATTCCCCAGAGACTGTCTCACTCCCTGTCCATTCCCCAGAGACTGTCTCACTCTCCGTCCATTCCCCAGAGACTGACTCACTCTCCGTCCATTCCCCAGTGAGTGTCTCACTCTCCGTCCATTCCCCAGAGACTGTCTCACTCCCTGTCCATTCCCCAGAGACTGTCTCACTCTCCGTCCATTCCCCAGAGACTGTCCCACTCTCCGTCCGTTCCCCAGAGACTGTCTCACTCCCTGTACATTCCCCAGAGACTGTCTCACTCCCTGTCAATTCCCCAGAGACTCCGTCACTCCCTGTCCATTCCCCAGAGACTGTCTCACTCTCCGTCCATTCCCCAGAGACTGTCGCACTCTCCGTCCATTCCTCAGAGACTGTCTCACTCTCCGTCCATTCCCCAGAGACTGTCTCACTCCCTGTCCATTCCCCAGAGACTGTCTCACTCCCTGTCCATTCCCCAGAGACTGTCTGACTCCCTGTCCATTCCCCAGAGACTGTCTCACTCTCCGTCCATTCCCCAGAGACTGTCTCACTCCCTGTCCATTCCCCAGAGACTGTCTCACTCCCTGTCCATTCCCCAGAGACTGTCTCACTCTCCGTCCATTCCCCAGAGACTGTCTCACTCCCTGTCCATTCCCCAGAGACTGTCTCACTCTCCGTCCATTCCCCAGAGACTGTCTCACTCTCCGTCCATTCCCCAGAGACTGTCTCAATCTCCGTCCATTTCCCAGAGACTGTCTCACTCTCCGTCCATTCCCCAGAGACTGTCTCACTCCCTGTCCATTCCCCAGAGACTGTCTCACTCTCCGTCCATTCCCCAGAGACTATCTCACTCCCTGTCCATTCCCCAGAGACACTGTCACTCCCTGTCCATTCCCCAGAGACTGTCTCACTCCCTGTCCATTCCCCAGAGACAGTCTCACTCCCTGTCCATTCCCCAGAGACTGTCTCACTCTCCGTCCATTCCCCAGAGACTCCGTCACTCCCTGTCCGTTCCCCAGAGACTGTCTCACTCTCCGTCCATTCCCCAGAGACTGTCTCACTCTCCGTCCATACCCCAGAGACTGTCCCACTCTCCGTCCATTCCCCAGAGACTGTCTCACTCCCTGTCCATTCCCCAGAGACTGTCTCACTCCCTGTCCATTCCCCAGAGACCGTCTCACTCCCTGTCCATTCCCCAGAGACTGTCTCACTCTCCGTCCATTCCCCAGAGACTGTCTCACTCCCTGTCCATTCCCCAGAGACAGTCTCACTCCCTGTCCATTCACCAGAGACTGTCTCACTCTCCGTCCATTCCCCAGAGATTGTCTCACTCCCTATCCATTCCCCAGAGACTGTCTCACTCCCTGTCCATTCCCCGTAGACTGTCTCACTCTCCGTCCATTCCCCAGAGACTGTCTCACTCCCTGTCCATTCCCCAGAGACTGTCTTACTCCCTGTCCATTCCCCAGAGACTGTCTCACTCTCCGTCCATTCCCCAGAGACTGTCTCACTCCCTGTCCATTCCCCAGAGACTGTCTCACTCTCCGTCCATTCCCCAGAGAATGTCTCACTCTCCGTCCATTCCCCAGAGACTGTCTCAATCTCCGTCCATTTCCCAGAGACTGTCTCACACTCCGTCCATTCCCCAGAGACTGTCTCACTCCCTGTCCATTCCCCAGAGACTGTCTCACTCTCCGTCCATTCCCCAGAGACTATCTCACTCCCTGTCCATTCCCCAGAGACACTGTCACTCCCTGTCCATTCCCCAGAGACTGTCTCACTCCCTGTCCATTCCCCAGAGACTGTCTCACTCCCTGTCCATTCCCCAGAGACTGTCGCACTCCCTATACATTCCCCAGAGACTCCGTCACTCCCTGTCCATTCCCCAGAGACTATCTCACTCTCCGTCCATACGAGAGACTGTCTCACTCTCCGTCCGTACCAGACACTGTCTCACTCTCCATCCATTCCCCAGAGACTGTCTCACTCCCTGTCCATTCCCCAGAGACTGTCTCACTCCCTGTCCATTCCCCAGAGACTGTCTCACTCCCTGTCCATTCCCCAGAGACTGTCTCACTCCCTGTCCATTCCCCAGAGACTGGCTCACTCTCCGTCCATTCCCCAGAGATTGTCTCACTCCCTATCCATTCCCCAGAGACTGTCTCACTCTCCGTCCATTCCCCAGAGACTCCGTCACTCCCTGTCCGTTCCCCAGAGACTGTCTCACTCTCCGTCCATTCCCCAGAGACTGTCTCACTCCCTGTCCATTCCCCAGAGACTGTCTCACTCTCCGTCCATACCCCAGAGACTGTCTCACTCTCCGTCCATTCCCCAGAGACTGTCTCACTCCCTGTCCATTCCCCAGAGACTGTCTCACTCCCTGTCCATTCCCCAGAGACTGTCTCACTCTCCGTCCATTCCCCAGAGACTGTCTCACTCTCTGTCCATTCCCCAGAGACTGTCTCACTCTCCGTCCATTCCCCAGAGACTGTCTCACTCTCCGTCCATTCCCCAGAGACTGTCTCACTCTCCGTCCATTCCCCAGAGACTGTCTCACTCTCCGTCCATTCCCCAGAGACTGTCTCACTCTCCATCCATACCCCAGAGACTGTCTCACTCTCCGTCCATTCCCCAGAGACTGTCTCAATCCCTGTCCATACCCCAGAGACTGTCTCACTCCTCGTCCATTCCCCAGAGACTGTCTCACTCCCTGTCCATTCCCCAGAGACTGTCTCACTCCCTGTCCATTCCCCAGAGACTGTCTCACTCTCCGTCCATTCCCCAGAGACTGTCTCACTCTCCATCCATACCCCAGAGACTGTCTCACTCTCCGTCCATTCCCCAGAGACTGTCTCAATCCCTGTCCATACCCCGTAGACTGTCTCACTCCCTGTCCATTCCCCAGAGACTGTCTCACTCTCTGTCCATTCCCCAGAGACTGTCTCACTCTCCGTCCATTCCCCAGAGACTGTCTCACTCCCTGTCCATTCCCCAGAGACTGTCTCACTCCCTGTCCATTCCCCAGAGACTGTCTCACTCCCTGTCCATTCCCCAGAGACTGTCTCACTCCCTGTCCATTCCCCAGAGACTGTCTCACTCTCCGTCCATTCCCCAGAGACTGTCTCACTCCCTGTCCATTCCCCAGAGACTGTCTCACTCCCTGTCCATTCCCCAGAGACTGTCTCACTCTCCGTCTATTCCCCAGAGACTGTCTCACTCCCTGTCCATTCCCCAGAGACTGTCTCATTCTCCGTCCATACCCCAGAGACTGTCTCACTCTCCGTCCATTCCCCAGAGACTGTCTCACTCTCCGTCCATTCCCCAGAGACTGTCTCACTCTCCGTCCATTCCCCAGAGACTGTCTCATTCCTCGTCCATTCCCCAGAGACTGTCTCACTCTCCGTCCATTCCCCAGAGACTGTCTCACTCCCTGTCCATTCCCCAGAGACTGTCTCACTCCCTGTCCATTCCCCAGAGACTGTCTCACTCCCTGTCCATTCCCCAGAGACTGTCTCACTCCCTGTCCATTCCCCAGAGACTGTCTCACTCCCTGTCCATTCCCCAGAGACTGTCTCACTCCCTGTCCATTCCCCAGAGACTGTCTCACTCTCCGTCCATTCCCCAGAGACTGTCTCACTCTCCTGTCCATTCCCCAGAGACTGTCTCACTCTCCGTCCATTCCCCAGAGACTGTCTCACTCCCTGTCCATTCCCCAGAGACTGTCTCACTCCCTGTCCATTCCCCAGAGACTGTCTCACTCCCTGTCCATTCCCCAGAGACTGTCTCACTCCCTGTCCATTCCCCAGAGACTGTCTCACTCTCCTGTCCATTCCCCAGAGACTGTCTCACTCCCTGTCCATTCCCCAGAGACTGTCTCACTCCCTGTCCATTCCCCAGAGACTGTCTCACTCCCTGTCCATTCCCCAGAGACTGTCTCACTCCCTGTCCATTCCCCAGAGACTGTCTCACTCCTCGTCCATTCCCCAGAGACTGTCTCACTCCCTGTCCATTCCCCAGAGACTGTCTCACTCTCCGTCCATTCCCCAGAGACTGTCTCACTCCCTGTCCATTCCCCAGAGACTGTCTCACTCCCTGTCCATTCCCCAGAGACTGTCTCACTCTCCGTCCATTCCCCAGAGACTGTCTCACTCCCTGTCCATTCCCCAGAGACTGTCTCACTCTCCTGTCCATTCCCCAGAGACTGTCTCACTCCCTGTCCATTCCCCAGAGACTGTCTCACTCCCTGTCCATTCCCCAGAGACTGTCTCACTCTCCGTCCATTCCCCAGAGACTGTCTCACTCCCTGTCCATTCCCCAGAGACTGTCTCACTCCCTGTCCATTCCCCAGAGACTGTCTCACTCCCTGTCCATTCCCCAGAGACTGTCTCACTCTCCGTCCATTCCCCAGAGACTGTCTCACTCTCCGTCCATTCCCCAGAGACTGTCTCACTCTCCTGTCCATTCCCCAGAGACTGTCTCACTCCCTGTCCATTCCCCAGAGACTGTCTCACTCCCTGTCCATTCCCCAGAGACTGTCTCACTCTCCGTCCATTCCCCAGAGACTGTCTCACTCTCCGTCCATTCCCCAGAGACTGTCCTCACTCTCCTGTCCATTCCCCAGAGACTGTCTCACTCCCTGTCCATTCCCCAGAGACTGTCTCACTCCTGTCCATTCCCCAGAGACTGTCTCACTCTCCGTCCATTCCCCAGAGACTGTCTCACTCTCCTGTCCATTCCCCAGAGACTGTCTCACTCTCCGTCCATTCCCAGAGACTGTCTCACTCCCTGTCCATTCCCCAGAGACTGTCTCACTCTCCTGTCCATTCCCCAGAGACTGTCTCACTCCCTGTCCATTCCCCAGAGACTGTCTCACTCCCTGTCCATTCCCCAGAGACTGTCTCACTCTCCGTCCATTCCCCAGAGACTGTCTCACTCTCCGTCCATTCCCCAGAGACTGTCTCACTCTCTGTCCATTCCCCAGAGACTCCGTCACTCCCTGTCCATTCCCCAGAGACTGTCTCACTCCGTGTCCATTCCCCAGAGACTGTCTCACTCTCCGTCCATTCCCCAGACACTGTCTCACTCTCCGTCCATTCCCCAGAGACTGTCTCACTCTCCGTCCATTCCCCAGAGACTGTCTCACTCCCTGTCCATTCCCCAGAGACTGTCTCACTCTCAGTCCATTCCCCAGAGACTGTCTCACTCTCCGTCCATTCCCCAGAGACTGTCTCACTCTCCGTCCATTCCCCAGAGACTGTCTCACTCTCCGTCCATTCCCCAGAGACTGTCTCACTCCCTGTCCATTCCCCAGAGACTATCTCACTCCCTGTCCATTCCCCAGAGACTGTCTCACTCCCTGTCCATTCCCCAGAGACTGTCTCACTCTCCGTCCATTCCCCAGAGACTGTCTCACTCTCCGTCCATTCCCCAGAGACTGTCTCACTCTCCGTCCATACCCCAGAGACTGTCTCACTCTCCGTCCATTCCCCAGAGACTGTCTCAATCCCTGTCCATACCCCAGAGACTGTCTCACTCCCTGTCCATTCCCCAGAGACTGTCTCACTCTCCTGTCCATTCCCCAGAGACTGTCTCACTCTCCGTCCATTCCCCAGAGACTGTCTCACTCCCTGTCCATTCCCCAGAGACTGTCTCACTCCCTGTCCATTCCCCAGAGACTGTCTCACTCTCCGTCCATTCCCCAGAGACTGTCTCACTCCCTGTCCATTCCCCAGAGACTGTCTCACTCCCTGTCCATTCCCCAGAGACTGTCTCACTCTCCGTCCATTCCCCAGAGACTGTCTCACTCTCCGTCCATTCCCCAGAGACTGTCTCACTCCCTGTCCATTCCCCAGAGACTGTCTCACTCCCTGTCCATTCCCCAGAGACTGTCTCACTCCCTGTCCATTCCCCAGAGACTGTCTCACTCCCTGTCCATTCCCCAGAGACTGTCTCACTCCCTGTCCATTCCCCAGAGACTGTCTCACTCCCTGTCCATTCCCCAGAGACTGTCTCACTCTCCTGTCCATTCCCCAGAGACTGTCTCACTCTCCGTCCATTCCCCAGAGACTGTCTCACTCCCTGTCCATTCCCCAGAGACTGTCTCACTCCCTGTCCATTCCCCAGAGACTGTCTCACTCTCCGTCCATTCCCCAGAGACTGTCTCACTCCCTGTCCATTCCCCAGAGACTGTCTCACTCCCTGTCCATTCCCCAGAGACTGTCTCACTCCCTGTCCATTCCCCAGAGACTGTCTCACTCTCCTGTCCATTCCCCAGAGACTGTCTCACTCCCTGTCCATTCCCCAGAGACTGTCTCACTCCCTGTCCATTCCCCAGAGACTGTCTCACTCCCTGTCCATTCCCCAGAGACTGTCTCACTCCCTGTCCATTCCCCAGAGACTGTCTCACTCCCTGTCCATTCCCCAGAGACTGTCTCACTCCCTGTCCATTCCCCAGAGACTGTCTCACTCTCCGTCCATTCCCCAGAGACTGTCTCACTCCCTGTCCATTCCCCAGAGACTGTCTCACTCCCTGTCCATTCCCCAGAGACTGTCTCACTCCCTGTCCATTCCCCAGAGACTGTCTCACTCCCTGTCCATTCCCCAGAGACTGTCTCACTCTCCGTCCATTCCCCAGAGACTGTCTCACTCCCTGTCCATTCCCCAGAGACTGTCTCACTCCCTGTCCATTCCCCAGAGACTGTCTCACTCCCTGTCCATTCCCCAGAGACTGTCTCACTCCCTGTCCATTCCCCAGAGACTGTCTCACTCCCTGTCCATTCCCCAGAGACTGTCTCACTCTCCGTCCATTCCCCAGAGACTGTCTCACTCCCTGTCCATTCCCCAGAGACTGTCTCACTCTCCGTCCATTCCCCAGAGACTGTCTCACTCCCTGTCCATTCCCCAGAGACTGTCTCACTCCCTGTCCATTCCCCAGAGACTGTCTCACTCCCTGTCCATTCCCCAGAGACTGTCTCACTCCCTGTCCATTCCCCAGAGACTGTCTCACTCCCTGTCCATTCCCCAGAGACTGTCTCACTCCCTGTCCATTCCCCAGAGACTGTCTCACTCTCCGTCCATTCCCCAGAGACTGTCTCACTCTCCGTCCATTCCCCAGAGACTGTCTCACTCCCTGTCCATTCCCCAGAGACTGTCTCACTCTCCGTCCATTCCCCAGAGACTGTCTCACTCCCTGTCCATTCCCCAGAGACTCCCTCACTCCCTGTCCATTCCCCAGAGACTGTCTCACTCCCTGTCCATTCCCCAGAGACTGTCTCACTCCCTGTCCATTCCCCAGAGACTGTCTCACTCCCTGTCCATTCCCCAGAGACTGTCTCACTCCCTGTCCATTCCCCAGAGACTGTCTCACTCCCTGTCCATTCCCCAGAGACTGTCTCACTCCCTGTCCATTCCCCAGAGACTGTCTCACTCCCTGTCCATTCCCCAGAGACTGTCTCACTCCCTGTCCATTCCCCAGAGACTGTCTCACTCCCTGTCCATTCCCCAGAGACTGTCTCACTCCCTGTCCATTCCCCAGAGACTGTCTCACTCCCTGTCCATTCCCCAGAGACTGTCTCACTCCCTGTCCATTCCCCAGAGACTGTCTCACTCCCTGTCCATTCCCCAGAGACTGTCTCACTCTCCGTCCATTCCCCAGAGACTGTCTCACTCCCTGTCCATTCCCCAGAGACTGTCTCACTCCCTGTCCATTCCCCAGAGACTGTCTCACTCTCCTGTCCATTCCCCAGAGACTGTCTCACTCCCTGTCCATTCCCCAGAGACTGTCTCACTCCCTGTCCATTCCCCAGAGACTGTCTCACTCCCTGTCCATTCCCCAGAGACTGTCTCACTCTCCTGTCCATTCCCCAGAGACTGTCTCACTCCCTGTCCATTCCCCAGAGACTGTCTCACTCCCTGTCCATTCCCCAGAGACTGTCTCACTCTCCGTCCATTCCCCAGAGACTGTCTCACTCCCTGTCCATTCCCCAGAGACTGTCTCACTCCCTGTCCATTCCCCAGAGACTGTCTCACTCCCTGTCCATTCCCCAGAGACTGTCTCACTCTCCGTCCATTCCCCAGAGACTGTCTCACTCCCTGTCCATTCCCCAGAGACTGTCTCACTCCCTGTCCATTCCCCAGAGACAGTCTCACGCTCCGTCCATTCCCCAGAGATTGTCTCACACCCTGTCCGTTCCCCAGAGACTGTCTCACTCTCCGTCCATTCCCCAGAGACTGTCTCACTCCCTGTCCATTCCCCAGAGACTGTCTCACTCCCTGTCCATTCCCCAGAGACTGTCTGACTCCCTGTCCATTCCCCAGAGTCTGTCTCACTCCCTGTCCATTCCCAGAGACTGTCTCACTCTCCGTCCATTCCCCAGAGACTGTCTCACTCCCTGTCCATGCCCCAGAGACTGTCTCACTCTCCGGTCCATTCCCCAGAGACTGTCTCACTCCCTGTCCATTCCCCAGAGACTGTCTCACTCCCTGTCCATTCCCCAGAGACTGTCTCACTCTCCGTCCATTCCCCAGAGACTGTCTCACTCCCTGTCCATTCCCCAGAGACTGTCTCACTCCCTGTCCATTCCCCAGAGACTGTCTCACTCCCTGTCCATTCCCCAGAGACTGTCTCACTCTCCGTCCATTCCCCAGAGACTGTCTCACTCCCTGTCCATTCCCCAGAGACTGTCTCACTCCCTGTCCATTCCCCAGAGACTGTCTCACTCTCCGTCCATTCCCCAGAGACTGTCTCACTCCCTGTCCATTCCCCAGAGACTGTCTCACTCCCTGTCCATTCCCCAGAGACTGTCTCACTCCCTGTCCATTCCCCAGAGACTGTCTCACTCTCCGTCCATTCCCCAGAGACTGTCTCACTCTCCTGTCCATTCCCCAGAGACTGTCTCACTCCCTGTCCATTCCCCAGAGACTGTCTCACTCCCTGTCCATTCCCCAGAGACTGTCTCACTCCCTGTCCATTCCCCAGAGACTGTCTCACTCTCCGTCCATTCCCCAGAGACTGTCTCACTCCCTGTCCATTCCCCAGAGACTGTCTCACTCCCTGTCCATTCCCCAGAGACTGTCTCACTCTCCGTCCATTCCCCAGAGACTGTCTCACTCTCCGTCCATTCCCCAGAGACTGTCTCACTCCCTGTCCATTCCCCAGAGACTGTCTCACTCCCTGTCCATTCCCCAGAGACTGTCTCACTCTCCTGTCCATTCCCCAGAGACTGTCTCACTCCCTGTCCATTCCCCAGAGACTGTCTCACTCCCTGTCCATTCCCCAGAGACTGTCTCACTCTCCTGTCCATTCCCCAGAGACTGTCTCACTCCCTGTCCATTCCCCAGAGACTGTCTCACTCCCTGTCCATTCCCCAGAGACTGTCTCACTCCCTGTCCATTCCCCAGAGACTGTCTCACTCTCCGTCCATTCCCCAGAGACTGTCTCACTCCCTGTCCATTCCCCAGAGACTGTCTCACTCCCTGTCCATTCCCCAGAGACTGTCTCACTCCCTGTCCATTCCCCAGAGACTGTCTCACTCTCCGTCCATTCCCCAGAGACTGTCTCACTCCCTGTCCATTCCCCAGAGACTGTCTCACTCCCTGTCCATTCCCCAGAGACTGTCTCACTCTCCTGTCCATTCCCCAGAGACTGTCTCACTCTCCGTCCATTCCCCAGAGACTGTCTCACTCTCCTGTCCATTCCCCAGAGACTGTCTCACTCCCTGTCCATTCCCCAGAGACTGTCTCACTCTCCTGTCCATTCCCCAGAGACTGTCTCACTCCCTGTCCATTCCCCAGAGACTGTCTCACTCCCTGTCCATTCCCCAGAGACTGTCTCACTCCCTGTCCATTCCCCAGAGACTGTCTCACTCCCTGTCCATTCCCCAGAGACTGTCTCACTCCCTGTCCATTCCCCAGAGACTGTCTCACTCCCTGTCCATTCCCCAGAGACTGTCTCACTCTCCTGTCCATTCCCCAGAGACTGTCTCACTCTCCGTCCATTCCCCAGAGACTGTCTCACTCCCTGTCCATTCCCCAGAGACTGTCTCACTCCCTGTCCATTCCCCAGAGACTGTCTCACTCCCTGTCCATTCCCCAGAGACTGTCTCACTCCCTGTCCATTCCCCAGAGACTGTCTCACTCCCTGTCCATTCCCCAGAGACTGTCTCACTCCCTGTCCATTCCCCAGAGACTGTCTCACTCCCTGTCCATTCCCCAGAGACTGTCTCACTCCCTGTCCATTCCCCAGAGACTGTCTCACTCCCTGTCCATTCCCCAGAGACTGTCTCACTCCCTGTCCATTCCCCAGAGACTGTCTCACTCTCCGTCCATTCCCCAGAGACTGTCTCACTCTCCGTCCATTCCCCAGAGACTGTCTCACTCCCTGTCCATTCCCCAGAGACTGTCTCACTCCCTGTCCATTCCCCAGAGACTGTCTCACTCCCGTCCATTCCCCAGAGACTGTCTCACTCTCCTGTCCATTCCCCAGAGACTGTCTCACTCTCCTGTCCATTCCCCAGAGACTGTCTCACTCCCTGTCCATTCCCCAGAGACTGTCTCACTCCCTGTCCATTCCCCAGAGACTGTCTCACTCCCTGTCCATTCCCCAGAGACTGTCTCACTCTCCGTCCATTCCCCAGAGACTGTCTCACTCCCTGTCCATTCCCCAGAGACTGTCTCACTCCCTGTCCATTCCCCAGAGACTGTCTCACTCTCCGTCCATTCCCCAGAGACTGTCTCACTCCCTGTCCATTCCCCAGAGACTGTCTCACTCCCTGTCCATTCCCCAGAGACTGTCTCACTCTCCGTCCATTCCCCAGAGACTGTCTCACTCTCCTGTCCATTCCCCAGAGACTGTCTCACTCCCTGTCCATTCCCCAGAGACTGTCTCACTCTCCGTCCATTCCCCAGAGACTGTCTCACTCTCCGTCCATTCCCCAGAGACTGTCTCACTCTCCGTCCATTCCCCAGAGACTGTCTCACTCTCCGTCCATTCCCCAGAGACTGTCTCACTCCCTGTCCATTCCCCAGAGACTGTCTCACTCCCTGTCCATTCCCCAGAGACTGTCTCACTCCCTGTCCATTCCCCAGAGACTGTCTCACTCCCTGTCCATTCCCCAGAGACTGTCTCACTCCCTGTCCATTCCCCAGAGACTGTCTCACTCTCCTGTCCATTCCCCAGAGACTGTCTCACTCCCTGTCCATTCCCCAGAGACTGTCTCACTCCCTGTCCATTCCCCAGAGACTGTCTCACTCCCTGTCCATTCCCCAGAGACTGTCTCACTCCCTGTCCATTCCCCAGAGACTGTCTCACTCCCTGTCCATTCCCCAGAGACTGTCTCACTCTCCGTCCATTCCCCAGAGACTGTCTCACTCCCTGTCCATTCCCCAGAGACTGTCTCAATCTCCGTCCATTCCCCAGAGACTGTCTCACTCCCTGTCCATTCTCCAGAGACTGTCTCACTCTCCGTCCATTCCCCAGAGACTGTCTCACTCTCCGTCCATTCCCCAGAGACTGTCTCACTCCCTGTCCATTCCCAGAGACTGTCTCACTCTCCGTCCATTCCCCAGAGACTGTCTCACTCCCTGTCCATTCCCCAGAGACTGTCTCACTCCCTGTCCATTCCCCAGAGACTGTCTCACTCTCCGTCCATTCCCCAGAGACTGTCTCACTCCCTGTCCATTCCCCAGAGACTGTCTCACTCTCCGTCCATACCCCAGAGACTGTCTCACTCTCCGTCCATTCCCCAGAGACTGTCTCACTCCCTGTCCATTCCCCAGAGACTGTCTCACTCTCCTGTCCATTCCCCAGAGACTGTCTCACTCTCCGTCCATTCCCCAGAGACTGTCTCACTCTCCGTCCATTCCCCAGAGACTGTCTCACTCCCTGTCCATTCCCCAGAGACTGTCTCACTCCCTGTCCATTCCCCAGAGACTGTCTCACTCCCTGTCCATTCCCCAGAGACTGTCTCACTCCCTGTCCATTCCCCAGAGACTGTCTCACTCCCTGTCCATTCCCCAGAGACTGTCTCACTCCCTGTCCATTCCCCAGAGACTGTCTCACTCCCTGTCCATTCCCCAGAGACTGTCTCACTCCCTGTCCATTCCCCAGAGACTGTCTCACTCCCTGTCCATTCCCCAGAGACTGTCTCACTCTCCGTCCATTCCCCAGAGACTGTCTCACTCCCTGTCCATTCCCCAGAGACTGTCTCACTCCCTGTCCATTCCCCAGAGACTGTCTCACTCTCCGTCCATTCCCCAGAGACTGTCTCACTCCCTGTCCATTCCCCAGAGACTGTCTCACTCCCTGTCCATTCCCCAGAGACTGTCTCACTCTCCTGTCCATTCCCCAGAGACTGTCTCACTCCCTGTCCATTCCCCAGAGACTGTCTCACTCCCTGTCCATTCCCCAGAGACTGTCTCACTCTCCGTCCATTCCCCAGAGACTGTCTGACTCCCTGTCCATTCCCCAGAGACTGTCTCACTCCCTGTCCATTCCCCAGAGACTGTCTCACTCTCCGTCCATTCCCCAGAGACTGTCTCACTCCCTGTCCATTCCCCAGAGACTGTCTCCCTCTCCGTCCATACCCCAGAGACTGTCTCACTCTCCTGTCCATTCCCCAGAGACTGTCTCACTCCCTGTCCATTCCCCAGAGACTGTCTCACTCCCTGTCCATTCCCCAGAGACTGTCTCACTCCCTGTCCATTCCCCAGAGACTGTCTCACTCCCTGTCCATTCCCCAGAGACTGTCTCACTCCCTGTCCATTCCCCAGAGACTGTCTCACTCCCTGTCCATTCCCCAGAGACTGTCTCACTCTCCGTCCATTCCCCAGAGACTGTCTCACTCTCCGTCCATTCCCCAGAGACTGTCTCACTCTCCGTCCATTCCCCAGAGACTGTCTCACTCCCTGTCCATTCCCCAGAGACTGTCTCACTCCCTGTCCATTCCCCAGAGACTGTCTCACTCCCTGTCCATTCCCCAGAGACTGTCTCACTCCCTGTCCATTCCCCAGAGACTGTCTCACTCTCCGTCCATTCCCCAGAGACTGTCTCACTCTCCTGTCCATTCCCCAGAGACTGTCTCACTCCCTGTCCATTCCCCAGAGACTGTCTCACTCCCTGTCCATTCCCCAGAGACTGTCTCACTCTCCGTCCATTCCCCAGAGACTGTCTCACTCCCTGTCCATTCCCCAGAGACTGTCTCACTCTCCTGTCCATTCCCCAGAGACTGTCTCACTCTCCGTCCATTCCCCAGAGACTGTCTCACTCTCCGTCCATTCCCCAGAGACTGTCTCACTCCCTGTCCATTCCCCAGAGACTGTCTCACTCCCTGTCCATTCCCCAGAGACTGTCTCACTCTCCGTCCATTCCCCAGAGACTGTCTCACTCCCTGTCCATTCCCCAGAGACTGTCTCACTCTCCTGTCCATTCCCCAGAGACTGTCTCACTCTCCTGTCCATTCCCCAGAGACTGTCTCACTCTCCGTCCATTCCCCAGAGACTGTCTCACTCTCCTGTCCATTCCCCAGAGACTGTCTCACTCTCCGTCCATTCCCCAGAGACTGTCTCACTCCCTGTCCATTCCCCAGAGACTGTCTCACTCCCTGTCCATTCCCCAGAGACTGTCTCACTCTCCGTCCATTCCCCAGAGGCTGTCTCAATCCCCGTCCATTCCCCAGAGACTGTCTCACTCTCCGTCCATTCCCCAGAGACTGTCTCACTCCCCGTCCATTCCCCAGAGACTGTCTCACTCCCTGTCCATTCCCCAGAGACTGTCTCACTCTCCGTCCATTCCCCAGAGACTGTCTCACTCCCTGTCCATTCCCCAGAGACTGTCTCACTCCCTGTCCATTCCCCAGAGACTGTCTCACTCTCCGTCCATTCCCCAGAGACTGTCTCACTCCCTGTCCATTCCCCAGAGACTGTCTCACTCTCCTGTCCATTCCCCAGAGACTGTCTCACTCCCTGTCCATTCCCCAGAGACTGTCTCACTCCCTGTCCATTCCCCAGAGACTGTCTCACTCCCTGTCCATTCCCCAGAGACTGTCTCACTCCCTGTCCATTCCCCAGAGACTGTCTCACTCCCTGTCCATTCCCCAGAGACTGTCTCACTCTCCGTCCATTCCCCAGAGACTGTCTCACTCTCCGTCCATTCCCCAGAGACTGTCTCACTCTCCTGTCCATTCCCCAGAGACTGTCTCACTCCCTGTCCATTCCCCAGAGACTGTCTCACTCCCTGTCCATTCCCCAGAGACTGTCTCACTCCCTGTCCATTCCCCAGAGACTGTCTCACTCCCTGTCCATTCCCCAGAGACTGTCTCACTCCCTGTCCATTCCCCAGAGACTGTCTCACTCCCTGTCCATTCCCCAGAGACTGTCTCACTCCCTGTCCATTCCCCAGAGACTGTCTCACTCTCCGTCCATTCCCCAGAGACTGTCTCACTCTCCGTCCATTCCCCAGAGACTGTCTCACTCCCTGTCCATTCCCCAGAGACTGTCTCACTCCCTGTCCATTCCCCAGAGACTGTCTCACTCCCTGTCCATTCCCCAGAGACTGTCTCACTCTCCGTCCATTGCCAGAGACTGTCTCACTCCCTGTCCATTCCCCAGAGACTGTCTCACTCCCTGTCCATTCCCCAGAGACTGTCTCACTCCCTGTCCATTCCCCAGAGACTGTCTCACTCCCTGTCCATTCCCCAGAGACTGTCTCACTCTCCGTCCATTCCCCAGAGACTGTCTCACTCCCTGTCCATTCCCCAGAGACTGTCTCACTCTCCGTCCATTCCCCAGAGACTGTCTCACTCCCTGTCCATTCCCCAGAGACTGTCTCACTCCCTGTCCATTCCCCAGAGACTGTCTCACTCCCTGTCCATTCCCAGAGACTGTCTCACTCCCTGTCCATTCCCCAGAGACTGTCTCACTCTCCTGTCCATTCCCCAGAGACTGTCTCACTCCCTGTCCATTCCCCAGAGACTGTCTCACTCCCTGTCCATTCCCCAGAGACTGTCTCACTCCCTGTCCATTCCCCAGAGACTGTCTCACTCTCCGTCCATTCCCCAGAGACTGTCTCACTCCCTGTCCATTCCCCAGAGACTGTCTCACTCCCTGTCCATTCCCCAGAGACTGTCTCACTCTCCGTCCATTCCCCAGAGACTGTCTCACTCCCTGTCCATTCCCCAGAGACTGTCTCACTCTCCGTCCATTCCCCAGAGACTGTCTCACTCTCCGTCCATTCCCCAGAGACTGTCTCACTCTCCGTCCATTCCCCAGAGACTGTCTCACTCCCTGTCCATTCCCCAGAGACTGTCTCACTCCCTGTCCATTCCCCAGAGACTGTCTCACTCTCCGTCCATTCCCCAGAGACTGTCTCACTCCCTGTCCATTCCCCAGAGACTGTCTCACTCCTCGTCCATTCCCCAGAGACTGTCTCACTCCCTGTCCATTCCCCAGAGACTGTCTCACTCCCTGTCCATTCCCCAGAGACTGTCTCACTCTCCTGTCCATTCCCCAGAGACTGTCTCACTCCCTGTCCATTCCCCAGAGACTGTCTCACTCCCTGTCCATTCCCCAGAGACTGTCTCACTCTCCGTCCATTCCCCAGAGACTGTCTCACTCCCTGTCCATTCCCCAGAGACTGTCTCACTCCCTGTCCATTCCCCAGAGACTGTCTCACTCTCCTGTCCATTCCCCAGAGACTGTCTCACTCCCTGTCCATTCCCCAGAGACTGTCTCACTCCCTGTCCATTCCCCAGAGACTGTCTCACTCTCCGTCCATTCCCAGAGACTGTCTCACTCTCCGTCCATTCCCCAGAGACTGTCTCACTCCCTGTCCATTCCCCAGAGACTGTCTCACTCCCTGTCCATTCCCCAGAGACTGTCTCACTCTCCGTCCATTCCCCAGAGACTGTCTCACTCTCCGTCCATTCCCCAGAGACTGTCTCACTCTCCGTCCATTCCCCAGAGACTGTCTCACTCCCTGTCCATTCCCCAGAGACTGTCTCACTCTCCGTCCATTCCCCAGAGACTGTCTCACTCCCTGTCCATTCCCCAGAGACTGTCTCACTCCCTGTCCATTCCGCAGAGACTGTCTCACTCTCCGTCCATGCCCCAGAGACTGTCTCACTCTCCGTCCATTCCCCAGAGACTGTCTCACTCCCTGTCGATTCCCCAGAGACTGTCTCACTCTCCGTCCATTCCCCAGAGACTGTCTCACTCTCCGTCCATTCCCCAGAGACTGTCTCACTCCCTGTCCATTCCCCAGAGACTGTCTCACTCCCTGTCCATTCCCCAGAGACTGTCTCACTCCCTGTCCATTCCCCAGAGACTGTCTCACTCCCTGTCCATTCCCCAGAGACTGTCTCACTCCCTGTCCATTCCCCAGAGACTGTCTCACTCTCCTGTCCATTCCCCAGAGACTGTCTCACTCCCTGTCCATTCCCCAGAGACTGTCTCACTCCCTGTCCATTCCCCGAGACTGTCTCACTCCCTGTCCATTCCCCAGAGACTGTCTCACTCTCCGTCCATTCCCCAGAGACTGTCTCACTCCCTGTCCATTCCCCAGAGACTGTCTCACTCCCTGTCCATTCCCCAGAGACTGTCTCACTCCCTGTCCATTCCCCAGAGACTGTCTCACTCCCTGTCCATTCCCCAGAGACTGTCTCACTCCCTGTCCATTCCCCAGAGACTGTCTCACTCTCCTGTCCATTCCCCAGAGACTGTCTCACTCTCCGTCCATTCCCCAGAGACTGTCTGACTCCCTGTCCATTCCCCAGAGACTGTCTCACTCTCCGTCCATTCCCCAGAGACTGTCTCACTCTCCGTCCATTCCCCAGAGACTGTCTCACTCCCTGTCCATTCCCCAGAGACTGTCTCACTCTCCGTCCATTCCCCAGAGACTGTCTCACTCCCTGTCCATTCCCCAGAGACTGTCTCACTCTCCGTCCATTCCCCAGAGACTGTCTCACTCCCTGTCCATTCCCCAGAGACTGTCTCACTCTCCGTCCATTCCCCAGAGACTGTCTCACTCTCCGTCCATTCCCCAGAGACTGTCTCACTCCCTGTCCATTCCCCAGAGACTGTCTCACTCCCTGTCCATTCCCCAGAGACTGTCTCACTCCCTGTCCATTCCCCAGAGACTGTCTCACTCCCTGTCCATTCCCCAGAGACTGTCTCACTCCCTGTCCATTCCCCAGAGACTGTCTCACTCCCTGTCCATTCCCCAGAGACTGTCTCACTCCCTGTCCATTCCCCAGAGACTGTCTCACTCCCTGTCCATTCCCCAGAGACTGTCTCACTCCCTGTCCATTCCCCAGAGACTGTCTCACTCCCTGTCCATTCCCCAGAGACTGTCTCACTCCCTGTCCATTCCCCAGAGACTGTCTCACTCTCCGTCCATTCCCCAGAGACTGTCTCACTCCCTGTCCATTCCCCAGAGACTGTCTCACTCCCTGTCCATTCCCCAGAGACTGTCTCACTCCCTGTCCATTCCCAGAGACTGTCTCACTCTCCGTCCATTCCCCAGAGACTGTCTCACTCCCTGTCCATTCCCCAGAGACTGTCTCACTCCCTGTCCATTCCCCAGAGACTGTCTCACTCCCTGTCCATTCCCCAGAGACTGTCTCACTCTCCTGTCCATTCCCCAGAGACTGTCTCACTCCCTGTCCATTCCCCAGAGACTGTCTCACTCTCCGTCCATTCCCCAGAGACTGTCTCACTCCCTGTCCATTCCCCAGAGACTGTCTCACTCCCTGTCCATTCCCCAGAGACTGTCTCACTCTCCGTCCATTCCCCAGAGACTGTCTCACTCCCGTCCATTCCCCAGAGACTGTCTCACTCTCCGTCCATTCCCCAGAGACTGTCTCACTCTCCTGTCCATTCCCCAGAGACTGTCTCACTCCCTGTCCATTCCCCAGAGACTGTCTCACTCCTCGTCCATTCCCCAGAGACTGTCTCACTCCCTGTCCATTCCCCAGAGACTGTCTCACTCTCCGTCCATTCCCCAGAGACTGTCTCACTCCCTGTCCATTCCCCAGAGACTGTCTCACTCCCTGTCCATTCCCCAGAGACTGTCTCACTCCCTGTCCATTCCCCAGAGACTGTCTCACTCTCCGTCCATTCCCCAGAGACTGTCTCACTCCCTGTCCATTCCCCAGAGACTGTCTCACTCTCCGTCCATTCCCCAGAGACTGTCTCACTCCCTGTCCATTCCCCAGAGACTGTCTCACTCCCTGTCCATTCCCCAGAGACTGTCTCACTCCCTGTCCATTCCCCAGAGACTGTCTCACTCCCTGTCCATTCCCCAGAGACTGTCTCACTCTCCGTCCATTCCCCAGAGACTGTCTCACTCCCTGTCCATTCCCCAGAGACTGTCTCACTCCCTGTCCATTCCCCAGAGACTGTCTCACTCTCCGTCCATTCCCCAGAGACTGTCTCACTCTCCGTCCATTCCCCAGAGACTGTCTCACTCTCCTGTCCATTCCCCAGAGACTGTCTCACTCCCTGTCCATTCCCCAGAGACTGTCTCACTCCCTGTCCATTCCCCAGAGACTGTCTCACTCCCTGTCCATTCCCCAGAGACTGTCTCACTCCCTGTCCATTCCCCAGAGACTGTCTCACTCCCTGTCCATTCCCCAGAGACTGTCTCACTCTCCTGTCCATTCCCCAGAGACTGTCTCACTCCCTGTCCATTCCCCAGAGACTGTCTCACTCCCTGTCCATTCCCCAGAGACTGTCTCACTCCCTGTCCATTCCCCAGAGACTGTCTCACTCCCTGTCCATTCCCCAGAGACTGTCTCACTCCCTGTCCATTCCCCAGAGACTGTCTCACTCTCCGTCCATTCCCCAGAGACTGTCTCACTCTCCGTCCATTCCCCAGAGACTGTCTCACTCCCTGTCCATTCCCCAGAGACTGTCTCACTCCCTGTCCATTCCCCAGAGACTGTCTCACTCTCCGTCCATTCCCCAGAGACTGTCTCACTCTCCGTCCATTCCCCAGAGACTGTCTCACTCTCCGTCCATTCCCCAGAGACTGTCTCACTCTCCTGTCCATTCCCCAGAGACTGTCTCACTCCCTGTCCATTCCCCAGAGACTGTCTCACTCTCCGTCCATTCCCCAGAGACTGTCTCACTCCCTGTCCATTCCCCAGAGACTGTCTCACTCCCTGTCCATTCCCCAGAGACTGTCTCACTCTCCTGTCCATTCCCCAGAGACTGTCTCACTCTCCGTCCATTCCCCAGAGACTGTCTCACTCCCTGTCCATTCCCCAGAGACTGTCTCACTCCCTGTCCATTCCCCAGAGACTGTCTCACTCCCTGTCCATTCCCCAGAGACTGTCTCACTCCCTGTCCATTCCCCAGAGACTGTCTCACTCTCCTGTCCATTCCCCAGAGACTGTCTCACTCCCTGTCCATTCCCCAGAGACTGTCTCACTCCCTGTCCATTCCCCAGAGACTGTCTCACTCCCTGTCCATTCCCCAGAGACTGTCTCACTCCCGTCCATTCCCCAGAGACTGTCTCACTCCCTGTCCATTCCCCAGAGACTGTCTCACTCCCTGTCCATTCCCCAGAGACTGTCTCACTCCCTGTCCATTCCCCAGAGACTGTCTCACTCTCCGTCCATTCCCCAGAGACTGTCTCACTCCCTGTCCATTCCCCAGAGACTGTCTCACTCCCTGTCCATTCCCCAGAGACTGTCTCACTCTCCGTCCATTCCCCAGAGACTGTCTCACTCTCCGTCCATTCCCCAGAGACTGTCTCACTCCCTGTCCATTCCCCAGAGACTGTCTCACTCCCTGTCCATTCCCCAGAGACTGTCTCACTCTCCGTCCATTCCCCAGAGACTGTCTCACTCTCCGTCCATTCCCCAGAGACTGTCTCACTCCCTGTCCATTCCCCAGAGACTGTCTCACTCCCTGTCCATTCCCCAGAGACTGTCTCACTCCCTGTCCATTCCCCAGAGACTGTCTCACTCTCCGTCCATTCCCCAGAGACTGTCTCACTCTCCGTCCATTCCCCAGAGACTGTCTCACTCTCCGTCCATTCCCCAGAGACTGTCTCACTCCCTGTCCATTCCCCAGAGACTGTCTCACTCCCTGTCCATTCCCCAGAGGCTGTCTCACTCTCCGTCCATTCCCCAGAGACTGTCTCACTCCCTGTCCATTCCCCAGAGACTGTCTCACTCCCTGTCCATTCCCCAGAGACTGTCTCACTCCCTGTCCATTCCCCAGAGACTGTCTCACTCCCTGTCCATTCCCCAGAGACTGTCTCACTCCCTGTCCATTCCCCAGAGACTGTCTCACTCCCTGTCCATTCCCCAGAGACTGTCTCACTCCCTGTCCATTCCCCAGAGACTGTCTCACTCTCCGTCCATTCCCCAGAGACTGTCTGACTCCCTGTCCATTCCCCAGAGACTGTCTCACTCCCTGTCCATTCCCCAGAGACTGTCTCACTCTCCGTCCATTCCCCAGAGACTGTCTCACTCCCTGTCCATTCCCCAGAGACTGTCTCACTCTCCGTCCATACCCCAGAGACTGGCTCACTCTCCGTCCATTCCCCAGAGACTGTCTCACTCTCCGTCCATTCCCCAGAGACTGTCTCACTCCCTGTCCATTCCCCAGAGACTGTCTCACTCCCTGTCCATTCCCCAGAGACTGTCTCACTCTCCGTCCATTCCCCAGAGACTGTCTCACTCTCCGTCCATTCCCCAGAGACTGTCTCACTCTCCGTCCATTCCCCAGAGACTGACTCACTCTCCGTCCATTTCCCAGAGACTGTCTCACTCCCTGTCCATTCCCCAGAGACTGTCTCACTCTCCGTCCATTCCCCAGTGACTTTCTCACTCCCTGTCCATTCCCCAGAGACTGTCTCACTCCCTGTCCATTCCCCAGAGACTGTCTCACTCTCCGTCCATTCGCCAGAGACTGTCTCACTCTCCGTCCATTCCCCAGAGACTGTCTCACTCCCTGTCCATTCCCCAGAGACTGTCTCACTCCCTGTCCATTCCCCAGAGACTGTCTCACTCCCTGTCCATTCCCCAGAGACTGTCTCACTCCCTGTCCATTCCCCAGAGACTGTCTCACTCTCCGTCCATTCCCCAGAGACTGTCTCACTCCCTGTCCATTCCCCAGAGACTGTCTCACTCCCTGTCCATTCCCCAGAGACTGTCTCACTCCCTGTCCATTCCCCAGAGACTGTCTCACTCCCTGTCCATTCCCCAGAGACTGTCTCACTCCTGTCCATTCCCCAGAGACTGTCTCACTCCCTGTCCATTCCCCAGAGACTGTCTCACTCCCTGTCCATTCCCCAGAGACTGTCTCACTCCCTGTCCATTCCCCAGAGACTGTCTCACTCTCCGTCCATTCCCCAGAGACTGTCTCACTCTCCGTCCATTCCCCAGAGACTGTCTCACTCTCCGTCCATTCCCCAGAGACTGTCTCACTCCCTGTCCATTCCCCAGAGACTGTCTCACTCCCTGTCCATTCCCCAGAGACTGTCTCACTCCCTGTCCATTCCCCAGAGACTGTCTCACTCCCTGTCCATTCCCCAGAGACTGTCTCACTCTCCGTCCATTCCCCAGAGACTGTCTCACTCTCCGTCCATTCCCCAGAGACTGTCTCACTCCCTGTCCATTCCCCAGAGACTGTCTCACTCCCTGTCCATTCCCCAGAGACTGTCTCACTCTCCTGTCCATTCCCCAGAGACTGTCTCACTCTCCTGTCCATTCCCCAGAGACTGTCTCACTCTCCGTCCATTCCCCAGAGACTGTCTCACTCCCTGTCCATTCCCCAGAGACTGTCTCACTCCCTGTCCATTCCCCAGAGACTGTCTCACTCTCCGTCCATTCCCCAGAGACTGTCTCACTCCCTGTCCATTCCCCAGAGACTGTCTCACTCCCTGTCCATTCCCCAGAGACTGTCTCACTCCCTGTCCATTCCCCAGAGACTGTCTCACTCCCTGTCCATTCCCCAGAGACTGTCTCACTCCCTGTCCATTCCCCAGAGACTGTCTCACTCCCTGTCCATTCCCCAGAGACTGTCTCACTCCCTGTCAATTCCCCAGAGACTGTCTCACTCTCCGTCCATTCCCCAGAGACTGTCTGACTCCCTGTCCATTCCCCAGAGACTTCTCACTCCCTGTCCATTCCCCAGAGACTGTCTCACTCTCCGTCCATTCCCCAGAGACTGTCTCACTCCCTGTCCATTCCCCAGAGACTGTCTCACTCTCCGTCCATACCCCAGAGACTGGCTCACTCTCCGTCCATTCCCCAGAGACTGTCTCACTCTCCGTCCATTCCCCAGAGACTGTCTCACTCCCTGTCGATTCCCCAGAGACTGTCTCACTCCCTGTCCATTCCCCAGAGACTGTCTCACTCTCCGTCCATTCCCCAGAGACTGTCTCACTCTCCGTCCATTCCCCAGAGACTGACTCACTCTCCGTCCATTTCCCAGAGACTGTCTCACTCCCTGTCCATTCCCCAGAGACTGTCTCACTCTCCGTCCATTCCCCAGAGACTTTCTCACTCCCTGTCCATTCCCCAGAGACTGTCTCACTCCCTGTCCATTCCCCAGAGACTGTCTCACTTCCTGTCCATTCCCCAGAGACTGTCTCACTCCCTGTCCATTCCCCAGAGACTGTCGCACTCCCTATACATTCCCCAGAGACTTCGTCACTCCCTGTCCATTCCCCAGAGACTATCTCACTCTCCGTCCATACCAGAGACTGTCTCACTCTCCATCCATACCAGACACTGTCTCACTCTCCATCCATTCCCCAGAGACTGTCTCACTCCCTGTCCATTCCCCAGAGACTGTCTCACTCCCTGTCCATTCCCCAGAGACTGTCTCACTCTCCGTCCATTCCCCAGAGACTGTCTCACTCTCCGTCCATTCCCCAGAGACTGTCTCACTCTCTGTCCATTCCCCAGAGACTGTCTCACTCTCCGTCCATTCCCCAGAGACTGTCTCACTCTCCATCCATACCAGAGATTGTCTCACTCTCCGTCCATTCCCCAGAGACTGTCTCACTCCCTGTCCATTCCCCAGAGACTGTCTCACTCCCCGTCCATTCCCCAGAGACTGTCTCACTCCCGTCCAATCCCCAGAGACTGTCTCACTCTCCGTCCATTCCCCAGAGGCTGTCTCACTCCCTGTCCATTCCCCAGAGACTGTCTCACTCTCCGTCCATTCCGCAGAGACTGTCTCACTCTCTGTCCATTCCCCAGATACTCCGTCACTCCCTGTCCATTCCCCAGAGACTGTCTCACTCCCTGTCCATTCCCCAGAGACTGTCTCACTCTCCGTCCATTCCCCAGAGACTGTCTGACTCCCTGTCCATTCCCCAGAGACTGTCTCACTCCCTGTCCATTCCCCAGAGACTGTCTCACTCTCCGTCCATACCCCAGAGACTGGCTCACTCTCCGTCCATTCCCCAGAGACTGTCTCACTCTCCGTCCATTCCCCAGAGACTGTCTCACTCCCTGTCCATTCCCCAGAGACTGTATCACTCCCTGTCCATTCCCCAGAGACTGTCTCACTCTCCGTCCATTCCCCAGAGACTGTCTCACTCTCCGTCCATTCCCCAGAGACTGTCTCACTCTCCGTCCATTCCCCAGAGACTGACTCACTCTCCGTCCATTTCCCAGAGACTGTCTCACTCCCTGTCCATTCCCCAGAGACTGTCTCACTCTCCGTCCATTCCCCAGTGACTTTCTCACTCCCTGTCCATTCCCCAGAGACTGTCTCACTCCCTGTCCATTCCCCAGAGACTGTCTCACTCCCTGTCCATTCCCCAGAGACTGTCTCACTCCCTGTCCATTCCCGAGAGACTGTCTCACTCTCCGTCCATTCCCCAGAGACTATCTCACTCCCTGTCCATTCCCCAGAGACACTGTCACTCCCTATCCATTCCCCAGAGACTGTCTCACTCCCTGTCCATTCCCCAGAGACTGTCTCACTCACTGTCCATTCCCCAGAGACTGTCTCACTCCCTGTCCATTCCCCAGAGACTGTCTCACTTCCTGTCCATTCCCCAGAAAATGTCTCACTCCCCGTCCATTCCCCAGAGACTGTCTCACTCTCCGTCCATACCAGAGACTGTCTCACTCTCCGTCCATTCCCCAGAGACTGTCTCACTCCCGTCCATTCCCCAGAGACTGTCTCACTCTCCGTCCATTCCCCAGAGACTGTCTCACTCTCTTTCCATTCCCCAGAGACTCCGTCACTCCCTGTCCATTCCCCAGAGACTGTCTCACTCCCTGTCCATTCCCCAGAGACTGTCTCACTCTCCGTCCATTCCCCAGAGACTGTCTCACTCTCCGTACATTCCCCAGAGACTGTCTCACTCCTAGTCCATTCCCCAGAGACTGTCTCACTCTCTGTCCATTCCCCAGAGACTGTCTCACTCTCCGTCCATTCCCCAGAGACTGTCTGAATCCCTGTTAATTCCCCAGAGACTGTCTCACTCCCTGTCCATTCCCCAGAGACTGTCTCACTCTCCGTCCATTCCCCAGAGACTGTCTGACTCTCCGTCCATTCCCCAGAGACTGTCTCACTCTCCGTCCATTCCCCAGAGACTGTCTCACTCCCTGTCCATTCCCCAGAGACTGTCTCACTCCCTGTCCGTTCCCCAGAGACTGTCTCACTCCCTGTCCATTCCCCAGAGACTGTCGCACTCCCTGTCCATTCCCCAGAGACTGTCTCACTCCCTGTCCATTCCACAGAGACTGTCTCACTCCCTGTCCATTCCCCAGAGACTGTCTCACTCCCTGTCCATTCCCCAGAGACTGTCGCACTCCCTATCCTTTCCCCAGAGACTCCGTCACTCCCTGTCCATTCCCCAGAGACTATCTCACTCTCCGTCCATACGAGAGACTGTCTCGCTCTCCGTCCATACCAGAGACTGTCTCACTCTCCGTCCATTCCCCAGAGACTGTCTCACTCCCTGTCCATTCCCCAGAGACTGTCTCACTCCCCGTCCATTCCCCAGAGACTGTCTCACTCTCCGTCCATTCCCCAGAGACTGTCTCACTCTCCGTCCATTCCCCAGAGACTGTCTCACTCTCCGTCCATTCCCCAGAGACTGTCTCACTCTCCGTCCATTCCCCAGAGACTGTCTCACTCCCTGTCCATTCCCCAGAGACTGTCTCACTCCCTGTCCATTCCCCAGAGACTGTCTCACTCCCTGTCCATTCCCCAGAGACTGTCTCACTCCCTGTCCATTCCCCAGAGACTGTCTCACTCCCTGTCCATTCCCCAGTGAGTGTCTCACTCTCCGTCCATTCCCCAGAGACTGTCTCACTCTCCGTCCATTCCCCAGAGACTGTCTCACTCTCCGTCCATTCCCCAGAGACTGTCTCACTCTCCGTCCTTTCCCCAGAGACTGTCTCACTCCCTGTCCATTCCCCAGAGACTGTCTCACTCCCTGTCCATTCCCCAGAGACTGTCTCACTCCCTGTCCATTCCCCAGAGACTGTCTCACTCCCTGTCCATTCCCCAGAGACTGTCTCACTCCCTGTCCATTCCCCAGAGACTGTCTCACTCTCCGTTAATTCCCCAGAGACTCCGTCACTCCCTGTCCATTCCCCAGAGACTGTCTCACTCTCCGTCCATTCCCCAGAGACTGTCTCACTCCCTGTCCATTCCCCAGAGACTGTCCCACTCCCTGTCCATTCCCCAGAGACTGTCTCACTCTCCGTCCATTCCCCAGAGACTGTCTCACTCTCCGTCCATTCCCCAGAGACTGTCTCACTCTCCGTCCATTCCCCAGAGACTGTCTCACTCTCTGTCCATTCCCCATAGACTGTCTCACTCCCCGTCCATTCCCCTTAGACTGTCTCACTCTCCGTCCATTCCCCAGAGACTGTCTCACTCTCCGTCCATTCCCCAGAGACTGTCTCACTCTCCGTCCATTCCCCAGAGACTGTCTCACTCCCTGTCCATTCCCCAGAGACTGTCTCACTCCCTGTCCATTCCCCAGAGACTGTCTCACTCTCCGTCCATTCCCCAGAGACTGTCTCACTCTCCGTCCATTCCCCAGAGACTGTCTGACTCCCTGTCCATTCCCCAGAGACTGTCTCACTCCCTGTCCATTCCCCAGAGACTGTCTCACTCTCCGTCCATTCCCCAGAGACTGTCTCACTCTCTGTCCATTCCCCAGAGACTGTCTCACTCCCCGTCCATTCCCCAGAGACTGTCTCACTCTCCGTCCATTCCCCAGAGACTGTCTCACTCCCTGTCCATTCCCCAGAGACTGTCTCACTCCCTGTCCATTCCCCAGAGACTGTCTCACTCCCTGTCCATTCCCCAGAGACTGTCTCACTCTCCGTCCATTCCCCAGAGACTGTCTCACTCTCCTGTCCATTCCCCAGAGACTGTCTCACTCCCGTCCATTCCCCAGAGACTGTCTCACTCTCCGTCCATTCCCCAGAGACTGTCTCACTCTCCGTCCATTCCCCAGAGACTGTCTCACTCTCCGTCCATTCCCCAGAGACTGTCTCACTCTCCGTCCATTCCCCAGAGACTGTCTCACTCTCCGTCCATTCCCCAGAGACTGTCTCACTCTCCGTCCATTCCCCAGAGGCTGTCTCACTCCCGTCCATTCCCCAGAGACTGTCTCACTCTCCGTCCATTCCCCAGAGACTGTCTCACTCCCCGTCCATTCCCCAGAGACTGTCTCACTCCCTGTCCATTCCCCAGAGACTGTCTCACTCCCTGTCCATTCCCCAGAAACTCCGTCACTCCCTGTCCATTCCCCAGAGACTGTCTGACTCCCTGTCCTTTCCCCAGATACTGTCTCACACCCTGTCCATTCCCCAGAGACTGTCTCACTCCCTGTCCATTCCCCAGAGACTGTCTCACTCTCCGTCCATTCCCCAGAGACTGTCTCACTCCCTGTCCATTCCCCAGAGACACTGTCACTCCCTGTCCATTCCCCAGAGACTGTCTCACTCTCTGTCCATTCCCCAGAGACTGTCTCACTCCCTCTCCATTCCCCAGAGACTGTCTCACTCTCCGTCCATTCCCCAGAGACTGTCTCACTCTCCGTCCATTCCCCAGAGACTGTCTCACTCTCCGTCCATTCCCCAGAGACTGTCTCACTCCCTGTCCATTCCCCAGAGACTGTCTCACTCCCTGTCCATTCCCCAGAGACTGTCTCACTCTCCGTCCATTCCCCAGAGACTGTCTCACTCTCCGTCCATTCCCCAGAGACTGTCTCACTCCCTGTCGATTCCCCAGAGACTGTCTCACTCTCCGTCCTTTCCCCAGAGACTGTCTCACTCTCCGTCCATTCCCCAGAGACTGTCTCATTCCTCGTCCATTCCCCAGAGACTGTCTCACTCTCCGTCCATTCCCCAGAGACTCCCTCACTCCCTGTCCATTCCCCAGAGACTGTCTCACTCCCTGTCCATTCCCCAGAGACTGTCTCACTCTCCGTCCATTCCCCAGAGACTGTCTCACTCTCCGTCCATTCCCCAGAGACTGTCTCACTCTCCGTCCATTCCCCAGAGGCTCCGTCACTCCCTGTCCATTCCCCAGAGACTGTCTCACTCCCTGTCCATTCCCCAGAGACTGTCTCACTCCCTGTCCATTCCCCAGAGACTGTCTCACTCCCTGTCCATTCCCCGAGACTGTCTCACTCCCTGTCCATTCCCCAGAGACTGTCTCACTCTCCGTCCATTCCCCAGAGACTGTCTCACTCCCTGTCCATTCCCCAGAGAAACTGTCACTCCCTGTCCATTCCCAAGAGACTGTCTCACTCCCCGTCCATTCCCCAGAGACTGTCTTACTCCCTGTTCATTCCCCAGAGACTGTCTCACTCTCCGTCCATTCCCCAGAGACTGTCTCACTCTCCGTCCATTCCCCAGAGACTGTCTCACTCTCCGTCCATTCCCCAGAGACTGTCTCACTCTCCGTCCATTCCCCAGAGACTGTCTCACTCTCCGTCCATTCCCCAGAGACTGTCTCACTCCCTGTCCATTCCCCAGAGACTGTCTCACTCCCTGTCCATTCCCCAGAGACTGTCTCACTCTCCGTCCATTCCCCAGAGACTGTCTCACTCCCTGTCCATTCCCCAGAGACTGTCTCACTCCCTGTCCATTCCCCAGAGACTGTCTCACTCTCCGTCCATTCCCCAGAGACTGTCTCACTCCCTGTCCATTCCCCAGAGACTGTCTCACTCCCTGTCCATTCCCCAGAGACTGTCTCACTCCCTGTCCATTCCCCGAGACTGTCTCACTCCCTGTCCATTCCCCAGAGACTGTCTCACTCTCCGTCCATTCCCCAGAGACTGTCTCACTCTCCGTCCATTCCCCAGAGACTGTCTCACTCTCCGTCCATTCCCCAGAGACTGTCTCACTCTCCGTCCATTCCCCAGAGACTGTCTCACTCCCTGTCCATTCCCCAGAGACTGTCTCACTCCCTGTCCATTCCCCAGAGACTGTCTCACTCTCCGTCCATTCCCCAGAGACTGTCTCACTCCCTGTCCATACCCCGTAGACTGTCTCACTCCCTGTCCATTCCCCAGAGACTGTCTCACTCCCTGTCCATACCCCAGAGACTGTCTCACTCTCCGTCCATTCCCCAGAGACTGTCTCACTCCCTGTCCATTCCCCAGAGACTGTCTCACTCCCTGTCCATTCCCCAGAGACTGTCTCACTCCTGTCCATTCCCCAGAGACTGTCTCACTCCCGTCCATTCCCCAGAGACTGTCTCACTCCCTGTCCATTCCCCAGAGACTGTCTCACTCTCCGTCCATTCCCCAGAGACTGTCTCACTCCCTGTCCATTCCCCAGAGACTGTCTCACTCCCTGTCCATTCCCCAGAGACTGTCTCACTCCCTGTCCATTCCCCAGAGACTGTCTCACTCCCTGTCCATTCCCCAGAGACTGTCTCACTCTCCGTCCATTCCCCAGAGACTGTCTCACTCCCTGTCCATTCCCCAGAGACTGTCTCACTCCCTGTCCATTCCCCAGAGACTGTCTCACTCCCGTCCATTCCCCAGAGACTGTCTCACTCTCCGTCCATTCCCCAGAGACTGTCTCACTCCTGTCCATTCCCCAGAGACTGTCTCACTCCCTGTCCATTCCCCAGAGACTGTCTCACTCTCCGTCCATTCCCCAGAGACTGTCTCACTCTCAGTCCATTCCCCAGAGACTGGCTCACTCTCCGTCCATTCCCCAGAGACTATCTCACTCCCTGTCCATTCCCCAGAGACTATCTCACTCCCTGTCCATTCCCCAGAGACTGTCTCACTCCCTGTCCATTCCCCAGAGACTGTCTCACTCTCCGTCCATTCCCCAGAGACTGTCTCACTCTCCGTCCATTCCCCAGAGACTGTCTCACTCCCTGTCCATTCCCCAGAGACTGTCTCACTCCCTGTCCATTCCCCAGAGACTGTCTCACTCCCGTCCATTCCCCAGAGACTGTCTCACTCCCTGTCCATTCCCCAGAGACTGTCTCACTCTCCGTCCATTCCCCAGAGACTGTCTCACTCTCCTGTCCATTCCCCAGAGACTGTCTCACTCCCTGTCCATTCCCCAGAGACTGTCTCACTCCCTGTCCATTCCCCAGAGACTGTCTCACTCTCCGTCCATTCCCCAGAGACTGTCTCACTCTCCGTCCATTCCCCAGAGACTGTCTCACTCCCTGTCCATTCCCCAGAGACTGTCTCAATCTCCGTCCATTCCCCAGAGACTGTCTCACTCCCTGTCCATTCTCCAGAGACTGTCTCACTCTCCGTCCATTCCCCAGAGACTGTCTCACTCTCCGTCCATTCCCCAGAGACTGTCTCACTCTCCGTCCATTCCCCAGAGACTGTCTCACTCCCTGTCCATTCCCCAGAGACTGTCTCACTCCCTGTCCATTCCCCAGAGACTGTCTCACTCCCTGTCCATTCCCCAGAGACTGTCTCACTCTCCGTCCATTCCCCAGAGACTGTCTCACTCCCTGTCCATTCCCCAGAGACTGTCTCACTCCCTGTCCATTCCCCAGAGACTGTCTCACTCTCCTGTCCATTCCCCAGAGACTGTCTCACTCCTCCGTCCATTCCCCAGAGACTGTCTCACTCCCTGTCCATTCCCCAGAGACTGTCTCACTCCCTGTCCATTCCCCAGAGACTGTCTCACTCCCTGTCCATTCCCCAGAGACTGTCTCACTCTCCGTCCATTCCCCAGAGACTGTCTCACTCCCTGTCCATTCCCCAGAGACTGTCTCACTCTCCGTCCATTCCCCAGAGACTGTCTCACTCTCCGTCCATTCCCCAGAGACTGTCTCACTCCCTGTCCATTCCCCAGAGACTGTCTCACTCCCTGTCCATTCCCCAGAGACTGTCTCACTCCCTGTCCATTCCCCAGAGACTGTCTCACTCTCCGTCCATTCCCCAGAGACTGTCTCACTCTCCGTCCATTCCCCAGAGACTGTCTCACTCTCCTGTCCATTCCCCAGAGACTGTCTCACTCCCTGTCCATTCCCCAGAGACTGTCTCACTCCCTGTCCATTCCCCAGAGACTGTCTCACTCCCTGTCCATTCCCCAGAGACTGTCTCACTCCCTGTCCATTCCCCAGAGACTGTCTCACTCTCCGTCCATTCCCCAGAGACTGTCTCACTCCCTGTCCATTCCCAGAGACTGTCTCACTCCCCTGTCCATTCCCCAGAGACTGTCTCACTCCCTGTCCATTCCCCAGAGACTGTCTCACTCTCCGTCCATTCCCCAGAGACTGTCTCACTCCCTGTCCATTCCCCAGAGACTGTCTCACTCCCTGTCCATTCCCCAGAGACTGTCTCACTCCCTGTCCATTCCCCAGAGACTGTCTCACTCTCCTGTCCATTCCCCAGAGACTGTCTCACTCCCTGTCCATTCCCCAGAGACTGTCTCACGCTCCGTCCATTCCCCAGAGATTGTCTCTCTCCCTGTCCATTCCCCAGAGACTGTCTAACTCCCTGTCCATTCCCCAGAGACTGTCTCACTCTCCGTCCATTCCCCAGAGACACTCTCACTCCCTGTCCATTCCCCAGAGACTGTCTCACTCTCCGTCCATTCCCCAGAGACTGTCTCACTCCCTGTCCATTCCCCAGAGACTGTCTCACTCCCGTCCATTCCCCAGAGACTGTCTCACTCTCCGTCCATTCCCCAGAGACTGTCTCACTCCTCGTCCATTCCCCAGAGACTGTCTCACTCTCCTGTCCATTCCCCAGAGACTGTCTCACTCCCTGTCCATTCCCCAGAGACTGTCTCACTCTCCTGTCCATTCCCCAGAGACTGTCTCACTCTCCGTCCATTCCCCAGAGACTGTCTCACTCTCCGTCCATTCCCCAGAGACTGTCTCACTCCTGTCCATTCCCCAGAGACTGTCTCACTCCCTGTCCATTCCCAGAGACTGTCTCACTCCCTGTCCATTCCCCAGAGACTGTCTCACTCCCTGTCCATTCCCCAGAGACTGTCTCACTCCCTGTCCATTCCCCAGAGACTGTCTCACTCCCTGTCCATTCCCCAGAGACTGTCTCACTCCCTGTCCATTCCCCAGAGACTGTCTCACTCTCCTGTCCATTCCCCAGAGACTGTCTCACTCTCCGTCCATTCCCCAGAGACTGTCTCACTCTCCCGTCCATTCCCCAGAGACTGTCTCACTCCCTGTCCATTCCCCAGAGACTGTCTCACTCCCTGTCCATTCCCCAGAGACTGTCTCACTCCCTGTCCATTCCCCAGAGACTGTCTCACTCCCTGTCCATTCCCCAGAGACTGTCTCACTCTCCGTCCATTCCCCAGAGACTGTCTCACTCCCTGTCCATTCCCCAGAGACTGTCTCACTCCCTGTCCATTCCCCAGAGACTGTCTCACTCTCCGTCCATTCCCCAGAGACTGTCTCACTCCCTGTCCATTCCCCAGAGACTGTCTCACTCTCCGTCCATTCCCCAGAGACTGTCTCACTCTCCGTCCATACCCCAGAGACTGTCCTCACTCCCTGTCCATTCCCCAGAGGACTGTCTCACTCCCTGTCCATTCCCCAGAGACTGTCTCACTCCCTGTCCATTCCCCAGAGACTGTCTCACTCCCTGTCCATTCCCCAGAGACTGTCTCACTCCCTGTCCATTCCCCAGAGACTGTCTCACTCCCTGTCCATTCCCCAGAGACTGTCTCACTCCCTGTCCATTCCCCAGAGACTGTCTCACTCTCCGTCCATTCCCCAGAGACTGTCTCACCTCCCTGTCCATTCCCCAGAGGACTGTCTCACTCTCCTGTCGATTCCCCAGAGACTGTCTCACTCTCCGTCCTTTCCCCAGAGACTGTCTCATCTCCGTCCATTCCCCAGAGACTGTCTCACTCTCCTGTCCATTCCCCAGAGACTGTCTCACTCCCTGTCCATTCCCCAGAGACTGTCTCACTCTCCGTCCATTCCCCAGAGACAGTCTCACTCTCCGTCCATTCCCCAGAGACTGTCTCACTCTCCTGTCCATTCCCCAGAGACTGTCTCACTCCCTGTCCATTCCCCAGAGACTGTCTCACTCCCTGTCCATTCCCCAGAGACTGTCTCACTCCCGTCCATTCCCCAGAGACTGTCTCACTCTCCTGTCCATTCCCCAGAGACTGTCTCACTCCCTGTCCATTCCCCAGAGACTGTCTCACTCCCTGTCCATTCCCCAGAGACTGTCTCACTCCCTGTCCATTCCCCAGAGACTGTCTCACTCCCTGTCCATTCCCCGTAGACTGTCTCACTCCCTGTCCATTCCCCAGAGACTGTCTCACTCTCTGTCCATTCCCCAGAGACTGTCTCACTCTCCGTCCATTCCCCAGAGACTGTCTCACTCCCTGTCCATTCCCCAGAGACTGTCTCACTCCCTGTCCATTCCCCAGAGACTGTCTCACTCCCTGTCCATTCCCCAGAGACTGTCTCACACCCTGTCGATTCCCCAGAGACTGTCTCACTCTCCGTCCATTCCCCAGAGACTGTCTCACTCTCCGTCCATTGCCAGAGACTGTTTCACTCCCTGTCCATTCCCCAGAGACTGTCTAACTCCCTGTCCATTCCCCAGAGACTGTCTCACTCCCTGTCCATTCCCCAGAGACTGTCTCACTCCCTGTCCATTCCCCAGAGACTGTCTCACTCCCTGTCCATTCCCCAGAGACTGTCTCACGCTCCGTCCATTCCCCAGAGATTGTCTCACTCCCTGTCCATTCCCCAGAGACTGTCTCACTCTCTATCCATTCCCCAGAGACTGTCTCACACTCCGTCCATTCCCCAGCGACTGACTCACTCTCCGTCCATTCCCCAGAGACTCCGTCACACCCTGTCCGTTCCCCAGAGACTGTCTCACTCCCTGTCCATTCCCCAGAGACTGTCTCACTCTCCGTCCATTCCCCAGAGACTGTCTCACTCTCCTGTCCATTCCCCAGAGACTGTCTCACTCTCCGTCCATTCCCCAGAGACTGTCTCACTCCCTGTCCATTCCCCAGAGACTGTCTCACTCCCTGTCCATTCCCCAGAGACTGTCTCACTCCCTGTCCATTCCCCAGAGACTGTCTCACTCCCTGTCCATTCCCCAGAGACTGTCTCACTCTCCTGTCCATTCCCCAGAGACTGTCTCACTCTCCGTCCATTCCCCAGAGACTGTCTCACTCTCCTGTCCATTCCCCAGAGACTGTCTCACTCCCTGTCCATTCCCCAGAGACTGTCTCACTCCCTGTCCATTCCCCAGAGACTGTCTCACTCCCTGTCCATTCCCCAGAGACTGTCTCACTCCCTGTCCATTCCCCAGAGACTGTCTCACTCCCTGTCCATTCCCCAGAGACTGTCTCACTCCCGTCCATTCCCCAGAGACTGTCTCACTCTCCTGTCCATTCCCCAGAGACTGTCTCACTCCCTGTCCATTCCCCAGAGACTGTCTCACTCCCGTCCATTCCCCAGAGACTGTCTCACTCCCTGTCCATTCCCCAGAGACTGTCTCACTCCCTGTCCATTCCCCAGAGACTGTCTCACGCTCCGTCCATTCCCCAGAGATTGTCTCACTCCCTGTCCATTCCCCAGAGACTGTCTAACTCTCTATCCATTCCCCAGAGACTGTCTCACACTCCGTCCATTCCCCAGCGACTGTCTCACTCTCCGTCCATTCCCCAGAGACTCCGTCACACCCTGTCCGTTCCCCAGAGACTGTCTCACTCCCTGTCCATTCCCCAGAGACTGTCTCACTCCCTGTCCATTCCCCAGAGACTGTCTCACTCCCTGTCCATTCCCCAGAGACTGTCTCACTCCCTGTCCATTCCCCAGAGACTGTCTCACTCCCTGTCCATTCCCCAGAGACTGTCTCACTCCCTGTCCATTCCCCAGAGACTGTCTCACTCCCTGTCCATTCCCCAGAGACTGTCTCACTCCCTGTCCATTCCCCAGAGACTGTCTCACTCTCCTGTCCATTCCCCAGAGACTGTCTCACTCCCTGTCCATTCCCCAGAGACTGTCTCACTCCCTGTCCATTCCCCAGAGACTGTCTCACTCCCTGTCCATTCCCCAGAGACTGTCTCACTCCCTGTCCATTCCCCAGAGACTGTCTCACTCCCTGTCCATTCCCCAGAGACTGTCTCACTCTCCTGTCCATTCCCCAGAGACTGTCTCACTCTCCGTCCATTCCCCAGAGACTGTCCTCACTCCCTGTCCATTCCCCAGAGACTGTCTCACTCTCCTGTCCATTCCCCAGAGACTGTCTCACTCCCTGTCCATTCCCCAGAGACTGTCTCACTCTCCGTCCATTCCCCAGAGACTGTCTCACTCCCTGTCCATTCCCCAGAGACTGTCTCACTCTCCGTCCATTCCCCAGAGACTGTCTCACTCCCTGTCCATTCCCAGAGACTGTCTCACTCCCTGTCCATTCCCCAGAGACTGTCTCACTCCCTGTCCATTCCCCAGAGACTGTCTCACTCTCCGTCCATTCCCCAGAGACTGTCTCACTCCCTGTCCATTCCCAGAGACTGTCTCACTCCCTGTCCATTCCCCAGAGACTGTCTCACTCCCTGTCCATTCCCCAGAGACTGTCTCACTCCCTGTCCATTCCCCAGAGACTGTCTCACTCCTCGTCCATTCCCCAGAGACTGTCTCACTCTCCGTCCATTCCCCAGAGACTGTCTCACTCCCTGTCCATTTCCCCAGAGACTGTCTCACTCCTCGTCCATTCCCCAGAGACTGTCTCACTCCCTGTCCATTCCCCAGAGACTGTCTCACTCCCTGTCCATTCCCCAGAGACTGTCTCACTCTCCGTCCATCCCCAGAGACTGTCTCACTCTCCGTCCATTCCCCAGAGACTGTCTCACTCCCTGTCCATTCCCCAGAGACTGTCTCACTCCCTGTCCATTCCCCAGAGACTGTCTCACTCCCTGTCCATTCCCCAGAGACTGTCTCACTCTCCGTCCATTCCCCAGAGACTGTCTCACTCCCTGTCCATTCCCCAGAGACTGTCTCACTCTCCGTCCATTCCCCAGAGACTGTCTCACTCTCCGTCCATTCCCCAGAGACTGTCTCACTCCCTGTCCATTCCCCAGAGACTGTCTCACTCTCCGTCCATTCCCCAGAGACTGTCTCACTCTCCGTCCATTCCCCAGAGGCTCCGTCACTCCCTGTCCATTCCCCAGAGACTGTCTCACTCCCTGTCCATTCCCCAGAGACTGTCTCACTCCCTGTCCATTCCCCGAGACTGTCTCACTCCCTGTCCATTCCCCAGAGACTGTCTCACTCTCCGTCCATTCCCCAGAGACTGTCTCACTCTCCGTCCAGTCCCCAGAGACTGTCTCACTCTCCGTCCATTCCCCAGAGACTGTCTCACTCCCTGTCCATTCCCCAGAGACTGTCTCACTCCCTGTCCATTCCCCAGAGACTGTCTCACTCCCTGTCCATTCCCCAGAGACTGTCTCACTCCCTGTCCATTCCCCAGAGACTGTCTCACTCCCTGTCCATTCCCCAGAGACTGTCTCACTCCCTGTCCATTCCCCAGAGACTGTCTCACTCCCTGTCCATTCCCCAGAGACTGTCTCACTCTCCTGTCCATTCCCCAGAGACTGTCTCACTCTCCGTCCATTCCCCAGAGACTGTCTCACTCCCTGTCCATTCCCCAGAGACTGTCTCACTCCCTGTCCATTCCCCAGAGACTGTCTCACTCCCTGTCCATTCCCCAGAGACTGTCTCACTCCCTGTCCATTCCCCGAGACTGTCTCACTCCCTGTCCATTCCCCAGAGACTGTCTCACTCTCCGTCCATTCCCCAGAGACTGTCTCACTCCCTGTCCATTCCCCAGAGACTGTCTCACTCCCTGTCCATTCCCCAGAGACTGTCTCACTCCCTGTCCATTCCCCAGAGACTGTCTCACTCCCTGTCCATTCCCCAGAGACTGTCTCACTCCCTGTCCATTCCCCAGAGACTGTCTCACTCTCCGTCCATTCCCCAGAGACTGTCTCACTCCCTGTCCATTCCCCAGAGACTGTCTCACTCCCTGTCCATTCCCCAGAGACTGTCTCACTCTCCGTCCATTCCCCAGAGACTGTCTCACTCCCTGTCCATTCCCCAGAGACTGTCTCACTCCCTGTCCATTCCCCAGAGACTGTCTCACTCCTCGTCCATTCCCCAGAGACTGTCTCACTCTCCGTCCATTCCCCAGAGACTGTCTCACTCTCCGTCCATTCCCCAGAGACTGTCTCACTCCCTGTCCATTCCCCAGAGACTGTCTCACTCCCTGTCCATTCCCCAGAGACTGTCTCACTCCCTGTCCATTCCCCAGAGACTGTCTCACTCCCTGTCCATTCCCCAGAGACTGTCTCACTCCCTGTCCATTCCCCAGAGACTGTCTCACTCCCTGTCCATTCCCCAGAGACTGTCTCACTCCCTGTCGATTCCCCAGAGACTGTCTCACTCCCTGTCGATTCCCCAGAGACTGTCTCACTCTCCGTCCTTTCCCCAGAGACTGTCTCATCTCCGTCCATTCCCCAGAGACTGTCTCATTCCTCGTCCATTCCCCAGAGACTGTCTCACTCTCCGTCCATTCCCCAGAGACTCCCTCACTCCCTGTCCATTCCCCAGAGACTGTCTCACTCCCTGTCCATTCCCCAGAGACTGTCTCACTCCCCGTCCATTCCCCAGAGACTGTCTCACTCCCTGTCCATTCCCCAGAGACTGTCTCACTCCCTGTCCATTCCCCAGAGACTGTCTCACTCCCTGTCCATTCCCCAGAGACTGTCTCACTCCCTGTCCATTCCCCAGAGACTGTCTCACTCCCTGTCCATTCCCCAGAGACTGTCTCACTCCCTGTCCATTCCCCAGAGACTGTCTCACTCCCTGTCCATTCCCCAGAGACTGTCTCACTCTCCGTCCATTCCCCAGAGACTGTCTCACTCCCTGTCCATTCCCCAGAGACTGTCTCACTCCCTGTCCATTCCCAAGAGACTGTCTCACTCCCTGTCCATTCCCCAGAGACTGTCTCACTCCCTGTCCATTCCCCAGAGACTGTCTCACTCTCCGTCCATTCCCCAGAGACTGTCTCACTCTCCGTCCATTCCCCAGAGACTGTCTCACTCTCCATCCATACCCCAGAGACTGTCTCACTCTCTGTCCATTCCCCAGAGACTCGTCTCACTCCCTGTCCATTCCCCAGAGACTGTCTCACTCTCCGTCCATTCCCCAGAGACTGTCTCACTCTCCGTCCATTCCCCAGAGACTGTCTCACTCTCCGTCCATTCCCCAGAGACTGTCTCACTCCCTGTCCATTCCCCAGAGACTGTCTCACTCTCCTGTCCATTCCCCAGAGACTGTCTCACTCTCCTGTCCATTCCCAGAGACTGTCTCACTCCCTGTCCATTCCCCAGAGACTGTCTCACTCCCTGTCCATTCCCAGAGACTGTCTGACTCCCTGTCCATTCCCCAGAGACTGTCTCACTCCCTGTCCATTCCCCAGAGACTGTCTCACTCCCTGTCCATTCCCCAGAGACTGTCTCACTCCCTGTCCATTCCCCAGAGACTGTCTCACTCCCTGTCCATTCCCCAGAGACTGTCTCACTCCCTGTCCATTCCCCAGAGACTGTCTCACTCCCTGTCCATTCCCCAGAGACTGTCTCACTCTCCGTCCATTCCCCAGAGACTGTCTCACTCTCCGTCCATTCCCCAGAGACTGTCTCACTCTCCGTCCATTCCCCAGAGACTGTCTCACTCCCTGTCCATTCCCCAGAGACTGTCTCACTCCCTGTCCATTCCCCAGAGACTGTCTCACTCCCTGTCCATTCCCCAGAGACTGTCTCACTCGCCGTCCATTCCCCAGAGACTGTCTCACTCTCCTGTCCATTCCCCAGAGACTGTCTCACTCCCTGTCCATTCCCCAGAGACTGTCTCACTCCCTGTCCATTCCCCAGAGACTGTCTCACTCTCCGTCCATTCCCCAGAGACTGTCTCACTCCCTGTCCATTCCCCAGAGACTGTCTGACTCCCTGTCCATTCCCCAGAGACTGTCTCACTCCCTGTCCATTCCCCAGAGACTGTCTCACTCCCTGTCCATTCCCCAGAGACTGTCTCACTCCCTGTCCATTCCCCAGAGACTGTCTCACTCCCTGTCCATTCCCCAGAGACTGTCTCACTCCCTGTCCATTCCCCAGAGACTGTCTCACTCCCTGTCCATTCCCCAGAGACTGTCTCACTCTCCAGTCCATTCCCCAGAGACTGTCTCACTCTCGTCCATTCCCCAGAGACTGTCTCACTCCCTGTCCATTCCCCAGAGACTGTCTCACTCCCTGTCCATTCCCCAGAGACTGTCTCACTCTCCGTCCATTCCCCAGAGACTGTCTCACTCCCTGTCCATTCCCCAGAGACTGTCTCACTCCCTGTCCATTCCCCAGAGACTGTCTCACTCTCCGTCCATTCCCCAGAGACTGTCCTACTCCCTGTCCATTCCCCAGAGACTGTCTCACTCCCTGTCCATTCCCCAGAGACTGTCTCACTCCCTGTCCATTCCCCAGAGACTGTCTCACTCTCCGTCCATTCCCCAGAGACTGTCTCACTCTCCGTCCATTCCCCAGAGACTGTCTCACTCCCTGTCCATTCCCCAGAGACTGTCTCACTCCCTGTCCATTCCCCAGAGACTGTCTCACTCCCTGTCCATTCCCCAGAGACTGTCTCACTCCCTGTCCATTCCCCAGAGACTGTCTCACTCTCCGTCCATTCCCCAGAGACTGTCTCACTCCCTGTCCATTCCCCAGAGACTGCCTCACTCTCCTGTCCATTCCCCAGAGACTGTCTCACTCTCCGTCCATTCCCCAGAGACTGTCTCAATCTCCGTCCATTTCCCAGAGACTATCTCACTCCCTGTCCATTCCCCAGAGACTGTCTCACCTTCCGTCCATTCCCCAGAGACTGTCTCACTCCCTGTCCATTCCCCAGAGACTCGTCACTCCTGTCCATTCCCCAGAGACTGTCTCACTCCCTGTCCATTCCCCAGAGACTGTCTCACTCTCCGTCCATTCCCCAGAGACTGTCTCACTCTCCGTCCATTCCCCAGAGACTGTCTCACTCCCTGTCCATTCCCCAGAGACTGTCTCACTCTCCTGTCCATTCCCCAGAGACTGTCTCACTCCCTGTCCATTCCCCAGAGACTGTCTCACTCCCTGTCCATTCCCCAGAGACTGTCTCACTCCTGTCCATTCCCCAGAGACTGTCTCACTCTCCTGTCCATTCCCCAGAGACTGTCTCACTCCCTGTCCATTCCCCAGAGACTGTCTCACTCCCTGTCCATTCCCCAGAGACTGTCTCACTCCCTGTCCATTCCCCAGAGACTGTCTCACTCCCTGTCCATTCCCCAGAGACTGTCTCACTCCCTGTCCATTCCCCAGAGACTGTCTCACTCCCTGTCCATTCCCCAGAGACTGTCTCACTCTCCTGTCCATTCCCCAGAGACTGTCTCACTCTCCCGTCCATTCCCCAGAGACTGTCTCACACTCCTGTCCATTCCCAGAGACTGTCTCACTCTCCTGTCCATTCCCCAGAGACTGTCTCACTCCCTGTCCATTCCCCAGAGACTGTCTCACTCCCTGTCCATTCCCAGAGACTGTCTCACTCTCCGTCCATTCCCCAGAGACTCGTCACATCCGTCTCCCAGTGTCCACTCTCGTCCATTTCCCAGAGACTGTCTCACTCTCCGTCCATTCCCCAGAGACTGTCTCACTCTCCGTCCATTCCCCAGAGACTGTCTCACTCCCTTGTCCCATTCCCCCAGAGACTGTCTCACTCCCTGTCCATTCCCCAGAGACTGTCTCACTCCCGTCCATTCCCCAGAGACTGTCTCACTCTCCTGTCCATTCCCCAGAGACTGTCTCACTCCCTGTCCATTCCCCAGAGACTGTCTCACTCTCCGTCCATTCCCCAGAGACTGCCTCACTCCCTGTCCATCCCCAGAGACTGTCTCACTCCCTGTCCATACCCCAGAGACTGTCTCACTCCCTGTCCAGTCCCCAGAGACTGTCTCACTCCCTGTCCATTCCCCAGAGACTGTCTCACTCTCCTGTCCATTCCCCAGAGACTGTCTGACTCTCCTGTCCATTCCCAGAGACTGTCCGTCACTCCCTGTCCATTCCCCAGAGACTGTCTCACTCCCTGTCCATTTCCCCAGAGACTGTCTCACTCTCCGTCCATTCCCCAGAGACTGTCTCACTCCCTGTCCATTCCCCAGAGACTGTCTCACTCTCCGTCCATTCCCCAGAGACTGTCTCACTCCCTGTCCATTCCCCAGAGACTGTCTCACTCTCCGTCCATTCCCCAGAGACTGTCTCACTCCCTGTCCATTCCCCAGAGACTGTCTCACTCTCCGTCCATTCCCCAGAGACTGTCTCACTCTCCTGTCCATTCCCCAGAGACTGTCTCACTCTCCGTCCATTCCCCAGAGACTGTCTCACTCCCTGTCCATTCCCCAGAGACTGTCTCACTCTCCTGTCCATTCCCCAGAGACTGTCTCACTCTCCGTCCATTCCCCAGAGACTGTCTCACTCCCTGTCCATTCCCCAGAGACTGTCTCACTCCCTGTCCATTCCCCAGAGACTGTCTCACTCCCTGTCCATTCCCCAGAGACTGTCTCACTCCCTGTCCATTCCCCAGAGACTGTCTCACTCCCTGTCCATTCCCCAGAGACTGTCTCACTCCCTGTCCATTCCCCAGAGACTGTCTCACTCTCCGTCCATTCCCCAGAGACTGTCTCACTCTCCGTCCATTCCCCAGAGACTGTCTCACTCTCCGTCCATTCCCCAGAGACTGTCTCACTCCCTGTCCATTCCCCAGAGACTGTCTCACTCTCCTGTCCATTCCCCAGAGACTGTCTCACTCTCCGTCCATTCCCCAGAGACTGTCTCACTCCCTGTCCATTCCCCAGAGACTGTCTCACTCCCTGTCCATTCCCCAGAGACTGTCTCACTCTCCTGTCCATTCCCCAGAGACCTGTCTCACTCCCTGTCCATTCCCCAGAGACTGTCTCACTCTCCGTCCTTTCCCCAGAGACTGTCTCACTCTCCGTCCATTCCCCAGAGACTGTCTCATTCCTCGTCCATTCCCCAGAGACTGTCTCACTCTCCGTCCATTCCCCAGAGACTCCCTCACTCCCTGTCCATTCCCCAGAGACTGTCTCACTCCCTGTCCATTCCCCAGAGACTGTCTCACTCCCCGTCCATTCCCCAGAGACTGTCTCACTCTCCGTCCATTCCCCAGAGACTGTCTCACTCTCCGTCCACTCCCCAGAGGCCTGTCTCACTCCCTGTCCATTCCCCAGAGACTGTCTCACTCTCTGTCCATTCCCCAGAGACTGTCTCACTCCCTGTCCATTCCCCAGAGACTGTCCTACTCCCTGTCCATTCCCCAGAGACACTGTCACTCCCTGTCCATTCCCCAGAGACTGTCTCACTCTCTGTCCATTCCCCAGAGACTGTCTCACTCCCCGTCCATTCCCCAGAGACTGTCTCACTCCCTGTCCATTCCCCAGAGACTGTCTCACTCCCGTCCATTCCCCAGAGACTGTCTCACTCCCTGTCCATTCCCCAGAGACTGTCTCACTCTCCGTCCATTCCCCAGAGACTGTCTCACTCTCCTGTCCATTCCCCAGAGACTGTCTCACTCTCCGTCCATTCCCCAGAGACTGTCTCACTCCCTGTCCATTCCCCAGAGACTGTCTCACTCCCTGTCCATTCCCCAGAGACTGTCTCACTCTCCGTCCATTCCCCAGAGACTGTCTCACTCTCCGTCCATTCCCCAGAGACTGTCTCACTCTCCGTCCATTCCCCAGAGACTGTCTCACTCCCTGTCCATTCCCCAGAGACTGTCTCACTCCCTGTCCATTCCCCAGAGACTGTCTCACTCTCCGTCCATTCCCCAGAGACTGTCTCACTCCCTGTCCATTCCCCAGAGACTGTCTGACTCCCTGTCCATTCCCCAGAGACTGTCTGACTCCCTGTCCATTCCCCAGAGACTGTCTCACTCCCTGTCCATTCCCCAGAGACTGTCTCACTCCCTGTCCATTCCCCAGAGACTGTCTCACTCCCTGTCCATTCCCCAGAGACTGTCTCACTCCCTGTCCATTCCCCAGAGACTGTCTCACTCCCCGTCCATTCCCCAGAGACTGTCTCACTCCCTGTCCATTCCCCAGAGACTGTCTCACTCTCCGTCCATTCCCCAGAGACTGTCTCACTCTCCGTCCATGCCCCAGAGACTGTCTCACTCTCCGTCCATTCCCCAGAGACTGTCTCACTCCCTGTCCATTCCCCAGAGACTGTCTCACTCCCTGTCCATTCCCCAGAGACTGTCTCACTCTCCGTCCATTCCCCAGAGACTGTCTCACTCTCCGTCCATTCCCCAGAGACTGTCTCACTCCCTGTCCATTCCCCAGAGACTGTCTCACTCCCTGTCCATTCCCCAGAGACTGTCTCACTCCTGTCCATTCCCCAGAGACTGTCTCACTCTCCGTCCATTCCCCAGAGACTGTCTCACTCCCTGTCCATTCCCCAGAGACTGTCTCACTCCCTGTCCATTCCCCAGAGACTGTCTCACTCCCTGTCCATTCCCCAGAGACTGTCTCACTCTCCTGTCCATTCCCCAGAGACTGTCTCACTCCCTGTCCATTCCCCAGAGACTGTCTCACTCCCTGTCCATTCCCCAGAGACTGTCTCACTCCTGTCCATTCCCCAGAGACTGTCTCACTCCCTGTCCATTCCCCAGAGACTGTCTCACTCTCCGTCCATTCCCCAGAGACTGTCTCACTCTCCGTCCATTCCCCAGAGACTGTCTCACTCCCTGTCCATTCCCCAGAGACTGTCTCACTCCCTGTCCATTCCCCAGAGACTGTCTCACTCCCTGTCCATTCCCCAGAGACTGTCTCACTCCCTGTCCATTCCCCAGAGACTGTCTCACTCCCTGTCCATTCCCCAGAGACTGTCTCACTCTCCGTCCATTCCCCAGAGACGCCGTCACTCCCTGTCCATTCCCCAGAGACTGTCTCACTCTCCGTCCATTCCCCAGAGACTGTCTCACTCCCTGTCCATTCCCCAGAGACTGTCTCACTCTCCGTCCATTCCCCAGAGACTGTCTCACTCTCCGTCCATTCCCCAGAGACTGTCTCACTCCCTGTCCATTCCCCAGAGACTGTCTCACTCCCTGTCCATTCCCCAGAGACTGTCTCACTCCCTGTCCATTCCCCAGAGACTGTCTCACTCCCTGTCCATTCCCCAGAGACTGTCTCACTCTCCGTCCATTCCCCAGAGACTGTCTCACTCCCTGTCCATTCTCCAGAGACTGCCTCACTCTCCGTCCATTCCCCAGAGACTGTCTCACTCTCCGTCCATTCCCCAGAGACTGTCTCAATCTCCGTCCATTTCCCAGAGACTATCTCACTCCCTGTCCATTCCCCAGAGACTGTCTCACTCTCCGTCCATTCCCCAGAGACTATCTCACTCCCTGTCCATTCCCCAGAGACACTGTCACTCCCTGTCCATTCCCCAGAGACTGTCTCACTCCCTGTCCATTCCCCAGAGACTGTCTCACTCTCCTGTCCATTCCCCAGAGACTGTCTCACTCCCTGTCCATTCCCCAGAGACTGTCTCACTCCCTGTCCATTCCCCAGAGACTGTCTCACTCCCTGTCCATTCCCCAGAGACTGTCTCACTCCCTGTCCATTCCCCAGAGACTGTCTCACTCCCTGTCCATTCCCCAGAGACTGTCTCACTCCCTGTCCATTCCCCAGAGACTGTCTCACTCTCCGTCCATTCCCCAGAGACTGTCTCACTCCCTGTCCATTCCCCAGAGACTGTCTCACTCCCTGTCCATTCCCCAGAGACTGTCTCACTCCCTGTCCATTTCCCAGAGACTGTCTCACTCTCCGTCCATTCCCCAGAGACTGTCTCACTCCCTGTCCATTCCCCAGAGACTGTCTCAATCTCCGTCCATTCCCCAGAGACGTCTCACTCCCTGTCCATTCCCAGAGACTGTCTCACTCTCCGTCCATTCCCCAGAGACTGTCTCACTCCCTGTCCATTCCCCAGAGACTGTCTCACTCTCCGTCCATTCCCCAGAGACTGTCTCACTCCCTGTCCATTCCCCAGAGACTGTCTCACTCCCTGTCCATTCCCCAGAGACTGTCTCACTCCCTGTCCATTCCCCAGAGACTGTCTCACTCCCTGTCCATTCCCCAGAGACTGTCTCACTCTCCGTCCATTCCCCAGAGACTGTCTCAATCTCCGTCCATTCCCCAGAGACTGTCTCACTCCCTGTCCATTCCCCAGAGACTGTCTCACTCTCCGTCCATTCCCCAGAGACTGTCTCACTCTCCGTCCATTCCCCAGAGACTGTCTCACTCTCCGTCCATTCCCCAGAGACTGTCTCACTCCCTGTACATTCCCCAGAGTCTGTCTCACTCCCTGTCCATTCCGCAGAGACTGTCTGACTCCCTGTCCATTCCCCAGAGACTGTCTCACTCCCTGTCCATTCCCCAGAGACTGTCTCACTCCCTGTCCATTCCCCAGAGACTGTCTCACTCCCTGTCCATTCCCCAGAGACTGTCTCACTCCCTGTCCATTCCCCAGAGACTGTCTCACTCCCTGTCCATTCCCAGAGACTCGTCTCACTCCCTGTCCATTCCCCAGAGACTGTCTCACTCTCCGTCCATTCCCCAGAGACTGTCTCACTCTCCGTCCATTCCCCAGAGACTGTCTCACTCCCTGTCCATTCCCCAGAGACTGTCTCACTCCCTGTCCATTCCCCAGAGACTGTCTCACTCCTGTCCATTCCCCAGAGACTGTCTCACTCTCCGTCCATTCCCCAGAGACTGTCTCACTCCCTGTCCATTCCCCAGAGACTGTCTCACTCTCCGTCCATTCCCCAGAGACTCCCTCACTCCCTGTCCATTCCCCAGAGACTGTCTCACTCTCCGTCCATTCCCCAGAGACTGTCTCACTCCCTGTCCATTCCCCAGAGACTGTCTCACTCTCCGTCCATACCCCAGAGACTGTCTCACTCTCCGTCCATTCCCCAGAGACTGTCTCACTCCCTGTCCATTCCCCAGAGACTGTCTCACTCCCTGTCCATTCCCCAGAGACTGTCTCACTCCCTGTCCATTCCCCAGAGACTGTCTCACTCTCCGTCCATTCCCCAGAGACTGTCTCACTCCCTGTCCATTCCCCAGAGACTGTCTCACTCTCCGTCCATTCCCCAGAGACTGTCTCACTCTCCTGTCCATTCCCCAGAGACTGTCTCACTCTCCGTCCATTCCCCAGAGACTGTCTCACTCTCCGTCCATTCCCCAGAGACTGTCTCACTCTCCGTCCATTTCCCAGAGACTGTCTCACTCCCTGTCCATTCCCCAGAGACTGTCTCACTCTCCGTCCATTCCCAGAGACTGTCTCACTCCCTGTCCATTCCCCAGAGCCTGTCTCACTCCCTGTCCATTCCCCAGAGACTGTCTCACTCCCTGTCCATTCCCCAGAGACTGTCTCACTCCCTGTCCATTCCCCAGAGACTGTCTCACTCCCTAGTCCATTCCCCAGAGACTGTCTCACTCCCTGTCCATTCCCCAGAGACTGTCTCACTCTCCGTCCATACCGAGAGACTGTCTCACTCTCCGTCCATTCCCCAGAGACTGTCTCACTCCCTGTCCATTCCCCAGAGACTGTCTCACTCCCTGTCCATTCCCCAGAGACTGTCTCACTCCCTGTCCATTCCCCAGAGACTGTCTCACTCCCTGTCCATTCCCCAGAGACTGTCTCACTCCCGTCCATTCCCCAGAGACTGTCTCACTCCCTGTCCATTCCCCAGAGACTGTCTCACTCCCTGTCCATTCCCCAGAGACTGTCTCACTCCCTGTCCATTCCCCAGAGACTGTCTCACTCCCTGTCCATTCCCCAGAGACTGTCTCACTCCCTGTCCATTCCCCAGAGACTGTCTCACTCCCTGTCCATTCCCCAGAGACTGTCTCACTCCCTGTCCATTCCCCAGAGACTGTCTCACTCCCTGTCCATTCCCCAGAGACTGTCTCACTCCCTGTCCATTCCCCAGAGACTGTCTCACTCCCTGTCCATTCCCCAGAGACTGTCTCACTCTCCGTCCATTCCCCAGAGACTGTCTCACTCTCCGTCCATTCCCCAGAGACTGTCTCACTCCCTGTCCATTCCCCAGAGACTGTCTCACTCCCAGTCCATTCCCCAGAGACTGTCTCACTCCCTGTCCATTCCCCAGAGACTGTCTCACTCTCCGTCCATTCCCCAGAGACTGTCTCACTCCCTGTCCATTCCCCAGAGACTGTCTCACTCCCTGTCCATTCCCCAGAGACTCCGTCACTCCCTGTCCATTCCCCAGAGACTGTCTCACTCCCTGTCCATTCCCCAGAGACTGTCTCACTCTCCGTCCATTCCCCAGAGACTGTCTCACTCCCTGTCCATTCCCCAGAGACTGTCTCACTCCCTGTCCATTCCCCAGAGACTGTCTCACTCCCTGTCCATTCCCCAGAGACTGTCTCACTCCCTGTCCATTCCCCAGAGACTGTCTCACTCCCTGTCCATTCCCCAGAGACTGTCTCACTCCCTGTCCATTCCCCAGAGACTCCGTCACTCCCTGTCCATTCCCCAGAGACTGTCTCACTCCCTGTCCATTCCCCAGAGACTGTCTCACTCCCTGTCCATTCCCCAGAGACTGTCTCACTCCCTGTCCATTCCCCAGAGACTGTCTCACTCTCCGTCCATTCCCCAGAGACTGTCTCACTCCCTGTCCATTCCCCAGAGACTGTCTCACTCCCTGTCCATTCCCCAGAGACTGTCTCACTCCCTGTCCATTCCCCAGAGACTGTCTCAATCTCCGTCCATTCCCCAGAGACTGTCTCACTCCCTGTCCATTCTCCAGAGCCTGTCTCACTCTCCGTCCATTCCCCAGAGACTGTCTCAATCTCCGTCCATTTCCCAGAGACTATCTCACTCCCTGTCCATTCCCCAGAGACTGTCTCACTCCCTGTCCATTCCCCAGAGACTGTCTCACTCTCCGTCCATTCCCCAGAGACTGTCTCACTCTCCGTCCATTCCCCAGAGACTGTCTCACTCTCCTGTCCATTCCCCAGAGACTGTCTCACTCCCTGTCCATTCCCCAGAGACTGTCTCACTCCCTGTCCATTCCCCAGAGACTGTCTCACTCCCTGTCCATTCCCCAGAGACTGTCTCACTCCCTGTCCATTCCCCAGAGACTGTCTCACTCTCCTGTCCATTCCCCAGAGACTGTCTCACTCCCTGTCCATTCCCCAGAGACCTGTCACTCCTGTCCATTCCCCAGAGACTGTCTCACTCCCTGTCCATTCCCCAGAGACTGTCTCACTCTCCGTCCATTCCCCAGAGACTGTCTCACTCCCTGTCCATTCCCCAGAGACTGTCTCAATCTCCGTCCATTCCCCAGAGACTGTCTCACTCCCTGTCCATTCCCCAGAGACTGTCTCACTCCCTGTCCATTCCCCAGAGACTGTCTCACTCCCTGTCCATTCCCCAGAGACTGTCTCACTCCCTGTCCATTCCCCAGAGACTGTCTCACTCCCTGTCCATTCCCCAGAGACTGTCTCACTCCCTGTCCATTCCCCAGAGACTGTCTCACTCCCTGTCCATTCCCCAGAGACTGTCTCACTCCCTGTCCATTCCCCAGAGACTGTCTCACTCCCTGTCCATTCCCAGAGACTGTCTCACTCCCTGTCCATTCCCCAGAGACTGTCTCACTCCCTGTCCATTCCCCAGAGACTGTCTCACTCCCGTCCATTCCCCAGAGACTGTCTCACTCCCTGTCCATTCCCCAGAGACTGTCTCACTCCCTGTCCATTCCCCAGAGACTGTCTCACTCCCTGTCCATTCCCCAGAGACTGTCTCACTCCCTGTCCATTCCCCAGAGACTGTCTCACTCCCTGTCCATTCCCCAGAGACTGTCTCACTCCCTGTCCATTCCCCAGAGACTGTCTCACTCCCTGTCCATTCCCCAGAGACTGTCTCACTCCCTGTCCATTCCCCAGAGACTGTCTCACTCCCTGTCCATTCCCCAGAGACTGTCTCACTCTCCGTCCATTCCCCAGAGACTGTCTCACTCCCTGTCCATTCCCCAGAGACTGTCTCACTCCCTGTCCATTCCCCAGAGACTGTCTCACTCCCTGTCCATTCCCCAGAGACTGTCTCACTCCCTGTCCATTCCCCAGAGACTGTCTCACTCCCTGTCCATTCCCCAGAGACTGTCTCACTCCCTGTCCATTCCCCAGAGACTGTCTCACTCCCTGTCCATTCCCCAGAGACTGTCTCACTCCCTGTCCATTCCCCAGAGACTGTCTCACTCCCTGTCCATTCCCCAGAGACTGTCTCACTCCCTGTCCATTCCCCAGAGACTGTCTCACTCCCTGTCCATTCCCCAGAGACTGTCTCACTCCCGTCCATTCCCCAGAGACTGTCTCACTCCCTGTCCATTCCCCAGAGACTGTCTCACTCTCCGTCCATTCCCCAGAGACTGTCTCACTCCCTGTCCATTCCCCAGAGACTGTCTCACTCTCCTGTCCATTCCCCAGAGACTGTCTCACTCCCTGTCCATTCCCCAGAGACTGTCTCACTCCCTGTCCATTCCCCAGAGACTGTCTCACTCTCCGTCCATTCCCCAGAGACTGTCTCACTCCCTGTCCATTCCCCAGAGACTGTCTCACTCTCCGTCCATTCCCCAGAGACTGTCTCACTCCCTGTCCATTTCCCCAGAGACTGTCTCACTCTCCGTCCATTCCCCAGAGACTGTCTCACTCCCTGTCCATTCCCCAGAGACTGTCTCACTCCCTGTCCATTCCCCAGAGACTGTCTCACTCCCTGTCCATTCCCCAGAGACTGTCTCACTCCCTGTCCATTCCCCAGAGACTGTCTCACTCCCTGTCCATTCCCCAGAGACTGTCTCACTCCCGTCCATTCCCCAGAGACTGTCTCACTCCCTGTCCATTCCCCAGAGACTGTCTCACTCTCCGTCCATTCCCAGAGACTGTCTCACTCTCCGTCCATTCCCCAGAGACTGTCTCACTCCCTGTCCATTCCCCAGAGACTGTCTCACTCCCTGTCCATTCCCCAGAGACTGTCTCACTCTCCGTCCATTCCCCAGAGACTGTCTGACTCCCTGTCCATTCACCAGAGACTGTCTTACTCCCCGTCCATTCCCCAGAGACTGTCTGACTCCCTGTCCATTCCCCAGAGACTGTCTCACTCCCTGTCCATTCCCCAGAGACTGTCTCACTCCCTGTCCATTCCCCAAAGTCTGTCTCACTCCCTGTCCATTCCCCAGAGACTGTCTGACTCCCTGTCCATTCCCCAGAGACTGTCTTACTCCCCGTCCATTCCCCAGAGACTGTCTTACTCCCCGTCCATTCCCCAGAGACTGTCTCACTCCCCGTCCATTCCCCAGAGACTGTCTGACTCCCTGTCCATTCCCCAGAGACTGTCTCACTCCTGTCCATTCCCCAGAGAC